>NC_090747.1:104445215-104450215 GCF_036898095.1 Palaemon carinicauda | reverse complement strand
ATACATATATATATATATATATATATATATGCATTTACTTACTTCTATAAGAAGTTTATGAAACCTTCATCAGCAGTAATCTATATGCAACGAATTATTTCAATTAATTTATGACCTCTCCCTTCTTTCACGTTTCAGTATACATAAATTGTAAACAAGAGAGGCACTCAGTAAAGCGCTGACCTCCACCGCGGCAGCTTAATTCGCGATTTTTTACTCGACCTTGACCTTGATCTTTGACCGTAACATGTATTAATTGGCATGGATTTTCATACACCTAAATATGAATCAAGTTTGAAGTCTTTGTGACAACGATGTCCAAACTTATGGCCGATTACGTGAATTGGACATTTTGCTTGACCGTGACCTTGACCTTTAAAATTGACCTTAGAAAATCTAATCATTTCCAGCTTTTTACATACTTGTTAATCCCTGCAAGTTTTATTATTCTGAGATCAAAATTATGACCAGGAAGCTGTTCACAAACAAACAAACACACTCATACATAAACAAACAAAGGCGCGAAAACATAACCTCCTTCCAACTTCGTTGGTTCACTTGTATGTGAATGCGATAATTATATCATGAAACTGTATAGCCAAGTTATAACAATTATATCAAGAACACTAATTGCCCGAGAAGCCAAAACAGTAAACTGCTTACCTAGATGTATTCTCTCTCTCTCTCTCTCTCTCTCTCTCTCTCTCTCTCTCTCTCTCTCTCTCTCTCTCTCTCTGTGCGTCCTTGCCCAGGTTGTTAAATGCAAATGTTGATGGTTTTTACGCCACTAGCCGGAATAATTTCTTTGCAGATAGCAAAATAAAACTGAGAGATATCTGCATGTTAATGAGTGACTTTCTTTGGGGCAATTGATTTTGCCTTTGAAGTTAAAATGTCGGTGGAAACCTGACACACAGTATCGACAAATTACATCAGTTCCTAGAAACCAAGTCTCTTGTTAGCTTCGCCAACTTTGTTGCGAAGGTTATGTTTTGATAACCGTGTATTTATTTATTTATGTTTGTTTGTTTTGATAGGCATGTATCTATTTATCTATTTGTTTGTCTGTTTGTTTGTGATTCGCATAGCTCAGAAACTATTTGCCCGAATCTAATAAAATTTGGTGGCATGACTAGCCATGATCCAAGAACAAATTGATTAGATTTTGGGAGATTTGGTAAAATTTCATGAAAAGGTCAAAGCCGTCTCTTTGCTAAATCGTAGTCAATTTTATCCGTTTTGCATGAAACTAGTGCCAAAATGTGCATGACGCAATTGCCTGCCTTGTGATATACATGATCAAGGTCAAAAATTTCCTTTTGCTATATTGGGGTGAATTTTTATCTTATTTTCATGGAATTAGTCCTAAAATATGCATAATTCAATTGCCTATCTTATGCGTTCTACCCAGTGCCCATTCTAGTTTAGTCTGCATTGACATTCCCAAATGGGGAACCTAGAGGGACTTCATCTAGGGTTAAACGGGGAAAAAGAAAACAACACCAACAAGCAAAGCAAGAGGCTGAGATGATGAATGAGTTGTACGAGGTACCCACGGAGAGATGGATTCGAATGCCACTACTAAACTAATGGACCAATTGTGTCCAAATGAATAGAGCAACCAATCCTTCAAATAATGGTCACTTTTGTTCTTTTTTTCTTTCTTTTTCTTCGTTTCCGAGATTCCTTAAGTGGAGGAAATCGATTCTGGCCCGCGAGTCGACGTTCGTCTTTAATAAAGATGTTGAATGAAACAATTTTTTTTTTCGAAGAGAAAAATAAAAACATATATATTCAATTCTTTCTAGTGAGGCAGAATTGCACCGACTCGCAGGGGTGCCCTTTTAGCTCGTTAAAGTTTCCTAATAGCTGATTGGTCGGACAAAAATACTTCCGACCAATCGGCTGTTAGGAAACTTTTCCGAGCTAAAAGGGCACCCCTGCGAAGCGGTGCAATTCTGTCTCACTAGAAAGAATTAACTATAGTTACGGTCTGTCACTTGTCTGATTTTTTTCTTGAGGGAAAGTGCGAAACATTGAAAGTAACAGAAATAATGTTGTTTATTATTAGTAATATTTCTCTTTTGTTATCGTAATTAGTGCCAAGCTGACACAACTTCTTGGCTCATTCCCCCAGAATGTTTCATATCATGACATATAACGTCCCTGCCTGGCGATCTTCCGGACTGGGGTTCGAGTCCCGCTCAAGATCGAGAGTTTCTTGTAGTGTCTGCAACCTCACCATCCTTGTGAGCTAAAGAAAGGGGGGTGGAGGGTTTGTGGGAGCCTATAGGCCGGGAGCACACTAGCGACTCTGTGGCGCCACAAAGCCACAGCATCGTGTGTCGGGGATGTGGTCTCCCATAGGTTTCCATTGTTTTCAAAGCCACGCCACGCCTGTGGCGGGAATGAGCGACAGAGAGCCACAGTCGCTTGCCACAGTCGCTAGTTTGCGCGGCAAAACTTGAAAACAATGGAAACCTATGGGAGACCACATCCCCGCCACACGATGCTGTGGCTTTGTGGCGCCACCGAGTCGCTAGTGTGCTCCCGGCCATAGATTTACCTGCCGAGTAATCAGCAGCCACTGCCTGGCCCTTCCTATCCTAGCATGGGTGGAGAGCGGGCTTGGGCGCTGATTATATGATCAGTTTCTAGGTCATCGTCAATGTCCCCTGCCATTCATGAGCGGATTTTAAACATCAATAAACACACATCGACCGAACAATATTTTATTTTAATTGATCATTACTTCTTATATAGTTCATTTTTTTTCCTTATCTCCTTTCCTCACTGGGCTATTTTTCCCTATTGGAGCCCTTGGGCTTATAGCATCTCGCTTTTCCAACTAGGGTTGTGGCTTAACAAGTAATATAATAATAATAAAATAATAATAATAATAATATATAGTCACTCCCTAGCACATTATCACTGTCCCTTGCCTCTGCCTTTCATGAGCTGCCTTTAAACCTTTAATAAACAAACATCGATATGACAATGATAATAACAATAATAACAGGTCCCTGACAAATCAAGTAACTACTATCATTATGATCATCGTAGTATGATGAGGAGCCTTGTTCACGATAACAATGAAACAATGTCCAGAACAATGAGTTCTCTGTTCTATTATAACACCACTTAAGCCAATGAATGAGCAAAAGGGGGTGGAAGATTCTGCCTCGCTCTGAGAAAACATATCGCTGTTGTGAGGGTTAACAAGACGTAAACACCCAACAATGGAGTATTGATGTCGACAGATTTCCTAATGGATTACAGTTATTAGGGAATCAAGGTTAGACTGAATAAAGGTTACGCTGAATCCAGGTTAAGCTGAATAAAGGTTATGCTAAATCAAAATTAGGATGAATAAAGGTTAGGTTGAATAAAGGTTAGGCTGAATAAAGGTTACGCTGAATCAAGGTTAGGCTGAATAAGTGTTAGACTGAATAAAGGTTAGGCTGAATAAAGGTTAGACTGAATCAAGGTTAGGTTGAATAAAAAGGTTAAGCTGAATCAAGGTTAGGTTGAATAAAGGTTAGGCTGAATAAAGGGTAGACTGAATAAAAGTTACGCTGAATATAGGTTAGACTGAATAAATTTTGGCTGAATTATGGTTAGGCTGAATCAAGGTTAGGCTGGATCAAGGTTAGGCTGAATCAAGGTTAGGTTGAATAACAAGGTTACGCTGAATCAAGGTTACGCTGAATCAAGGTTAGGCTGAAAAAAGGTTAGACTGAATAAAGGTTACGCTGAATAAAGGTTAGACTGAATAAAGGTTAGGCTAAATAAAGGTTAGACTGAATAAAGGTTAGGCTGAATCAAAGTTAGGCTGAATCAAGGATAGGCTGAATCAAGGTTAGACTGAAAAAAGGTTAGGCTGAATCAGGGTTACGCCGAATAAAGGTTAGATTGAATCAAGGTTAGGCTGAATCAAGGATAGGCTGAATCAAGGTTAGACTGAATCAAGGTTAGGCTGAATCAAGGTTAGACTGAATCAAGGTTAGGCTGAATCAAGGTTAAATTGAGTCAAGGTTAGGATGAATCAAGGATAGGCTGAATCAAGCTTAGACTGAATAAAGGTTAGGCTGAATCAAGATTACGCTGAATCAAGGTTAGGCTGAATCAAGGTTAGACTGAATCAAGGTTAGGCTGAATCAAGGTTAGGCTGAATCAAGGTTACGCTGAATAAAGGTTAGGCTGAATCAAGGTTAGGTTGAATAAAGGTTAGGCTGAATCAAGGTTAGGCTGAATAAAGGTTAGGCAGAATAAAGGTTAGGCTGAATCAAGGTTACGCTGAATCAAGGTTAGGTTGAATAAAGGTTAGACTGAATAAAGGTTAGGCTGAATAAAGGTTAGTTTGAATCAAGGTTACGCTGAATAAAGGTTAGGTTGAATCAAGGTTACGCTGAATCAAGGTTAGGCTGAATCAAGCTTAGGCTGAATAAAGGTTAGACTGAATAAAGGTTATGCTGAATCAAGGTTAGGCTGAATAAAAACGTTAAGCTGAATCAAGGTTAAGCTGAATCAAGGTTAGGTTGAATCAAGGATAGGCTGAATATACTATAAAGGAAACTATAGGTACTTGTTTTTTTAGTTTTATAGTTTATCTGTGAAAGATCTATTTTAACGTTAATGTTTTTAATATATTCTTTTTTAATTGCTCACTGCATCTCTTGTGGTATATTTAAATCCTTATTTCCTTTCCTCACTGGGCTATTTTTCCCTGTTGGAGAACTTGGGATTGTAGCATCCTGCTTTTCCAAGTAGGGTTGTAGTTTAGATAATAATAATAATAATAATAATAATAAAAATAAAAATAATAATAATAAGAGTGTTTCTCAGTGTGATTATATATATATATATATATATATATATATATGTATATATATATGATAAATTTGCACATTTATACATGTTTCTCATATATATATATATATATATATATATATATTCATATAAGCCATATATCATATACCTCCTAATATCTGGATTCTCTC
>NC_090747.1:104437715-104440215 GCF_036898095.1 Palaemon carinicauda | reverse complement strand
TATACACATATATAAATTCTTTATTTCAGAAGAAACAACGAATCTTTTTATTCCTCTCTCTCTCTCTCTCTCTCTCTCTCTCTCTCAATATGTAAAAATTCTTTATTTCTGAAGACAACGGAATTTCCTCCCTCCCTCTCTCTCTCTCTCTCTCTCTCTCTCTCTCTCTCTCTCTCTCTCTCTCTCTCTCTCTCTCTATATATATATATATATATATACACATATATAAATTCTTTATTTCAGAAGAAACAACGAATTTTTTTATTCCTCTCTCTCTCTCTCTCTCTCTCTCTCTCTCTCTCTCTCTCATACACAAACCAAAACATATTTGGTCTTGATTTCTATCCACCAAAACAGGAACTAAATCGACATGGTTTAATATTTGTCCCGAATCAGAAGGAAAACTTTGATGTTTCAGCGGAAAATTGGACGGTTTAATAACGATTCAGGAATGGGCAATTGGAATCAGCTGATTGGTAATGGAGATTTAATGGCCGTTAAATCTCCAATGATAATTCCCGAAAAAAAAAATAATTCCTGTTGACGTTCCATTTCGCGACCTGACCTGATAAATACTATCTTATTTTGGCCTTTATTCTTTTCAAGTTCATTCGAGTCCATCCAGTTATATCAGTTTAGTGAGATCTGTGTTACAGTATGAACATGAGTTATGGCATGGTAATGAAACAATCTCCTACAGATTTAGTAAATTTGAGAACAAAGCCCTCAGATGGATTTTGGGAGTTAAATTGCAGGACAGGATAAGAAATGAAACTATAAGAGAGATTACTCGAGGGGCATATGTGGATAAGATCATGGTGAGGGGTAGATGGAGATGGTTTGGGCATGCTCTTCGCACTCCCCAAGAGAGATTAGTTCATCAACTGGGATCCACAAGGCGCTAAAAGAGTTGGAACACCCCGGCCTACATGGCTGAGGACTATGAAGCGTTAAGTAGGTGATGAATGGGGAAGTATTGATTTAAAAGCTCAAGTTAGAGACGGCTGGCGAAATCTAACCAAGGCCCTTTGCGTCAATAGGCGTAGGAGAATTAGGAGATGATGATGATGATGATGATGATGATCCAGCTATCTATTTAAGGAAGAGGAATCCTTCCTTAATCATCTAATGATAATATAAACTTTTTGTTTCTTTAGGCGATGGAAATAAAGAGTAAAAAGTGGAATGTTATTTAAGTAAATCTATTTTCAAATCAATTTTCTTTTTTCTGCTTGTACACTATAAAAAAGAATTTTCCAGTTCGTGATCTGAAATGTAAAGGAAAATAAACGCAACGATCTTGACATGTTTAATTTCTTTATGTAAACTGTGGAAAATAAAATTCATACTCGTTACTTTAAAAGAAGAAGTAAAGCTTTCCAGATATTAGCTGTGCTTTGAAAAACTATATATCAAATGTATTATTATTAACATTATTATTTTCAGAAAACAAAGAAAAAATGTCCTATATTAAAATTATTTTTATTAAAATTATCTGTTTTATTATAAGACCAAGAAAAAATATAGCAAGTTCAAATAGATGACAAAAGAGAAGGAATATTCATTATTATTATTACTAGACAAGCTACGTCCCCAGGTTGGAAAAGTAAGATATGGATTTATAAAGGAGACAGGGACTGGAAGCCATCTTCATAGAAAGGCAGTTACAGGAAGAGAGTCCTGAACATATTTTTTCATGTGCACAAATAAGCCAACATATTAAGTCTTTCCCTTAGCCCCAGACATTAATAACTCTGGGTTGTGGTGGCCTATTGGAAGCGTCCATGCCTGGCGCTCGCCATACTGGGGTTCGAGTCTCGCTCAAACTCGTTAGTTTCTTTATTAACTGCAACCTCACCATCCTTGTGAGCTACGGATGGGGGAGGGGGAGCCTATAGGTCTACCTGCTGAGTGTTCAGGAACCATTGCCTGACCCTCCCTGTTCCTAGCTTGGGTGGAGAGGGATCTTGGACGCTGATCATATGTATATATGGTCAGTCTCTAAGGCAATGTCACACCCTTGCCTTTGCCATTCATGAGCGGCCTTTAAACCTTTAAAACCTTCATGTTGTATATATAGCAACAAATAAAATATCTCCCTAACGAAGGTGAAGCTCTTCAATGCATCAATAGACATTCTAATGCAATTAAATACATTTAAGAGTTGAAAGTTTTCATGCAGAAAAAATTCGAATATTAATCTGACATTTAAGAGTTGAAAGTTTTCAAAATTCGAATATTAATGTGATATATTTAGACCGAGATTGACACCTATTTGAACATCGGCCTTTTAATCATAGATATTGTTTTTTTTTAGGATATGCAAATCCAATCCTATTTCTAACCTTTCCTCCACAAACGTAGCTGGGGCGGGGGGGGGGGGGGTGACTTACGTTTTTAACTATGCAAGACTACATGTGTGTGCGTGTGTGTGTGTGTCCGTGGAGGCGGCGACTTACGTATTCAACTACGCAATACTGTGTGTAGGTGCATGTTGGCG
>NC_090747.1:104425215-104432715 GCF_036898095.1 Palaemon carinicauda | reverse complement strand
GCGATAGGTAACATTTAAATTTTTTGTTAGTTTTCTAATACGGGAGATGAGGAACCGTTCCTTACTTCGTCGGCTGCTTAATGAATTGAGAAATGGAACAAGAAAGTAATAATAACAAGAGCAATCAGAAGATCGTCAACATTTTCCTCAAGTCTACGGATCAATCTTTCCATTTTTCAAATGTTAATCGTGAATTAATCTAATAATAATGTACATTAATATGTCTATGAGCCAAACCTTCCCTTTTCATACATAATCTCGAATGAATCTACTGTATAATAATAACAATAATAATCAGATTCATGATCTTAATCCGGATCACCTTAATGGGTTCTTGAAATATTTTGTTTTTCCTTGTTTCCTTTCTTCACTTGGCTGTTTCCCCTCTTGGAGCCCCTGGTCTCATATCATCCTGCTTTTTCCAAATAGGGTTGTAGCTTAGCAAGTAATAATAATAATAATAATAATAATAATAATAATAATAATAATAATAATAATAATAATAATAATAATTCCTAAACGTTGTTAAAATTTGGTGAAAATCAGGCAACAATTTTTGACGTAATCCTAATTCTGCTCACAGACAAACAAACGGAGAAAAAAAACCGCAGGTAAAAATATAACGTAAAAAAAAGAGGAGTGGAAAAACACAGAGAAATTTGTCATAGTATATTATCAGACCTGTTCCTTGCTGCCTATTTAATATAAAATGTCCAAATTCCTTCTCCTCTGAAATGTCTAATTAAAATTACCTTCATTTTCCTCCGTTTCTTATTTTTCTTTGGAAGAATTTTTTTTTTAAACGAAAAATACAAACCTTAATTGTTTTAAATACAAAATTAATAAGTGGCAAAAAACGTATTTTTCCTTAATTTTTTCACTTTATTTTTTTTTTGGAAGAAAATGTTTAAAACAGAAAATAAAAAGCTTAATTTTCTTAAATATAATTCAAGACGCCAAAAAATGTATCTTTCCTTCGTTTCTCATTTTTCTTTTTATGAAAACGCTTAAAACAAAAAATAAAAGCCTTAATTTTCTTAAATACAACATTTACCTAGACGCCAAAAAACGTGATTTCAAACTCACAAACTGAAGGCATTGTTCAAGTTTAACGGGTGGGAAAAAAGGGCTTGGGAAATATTTTAATGTCGCCTGCCACAAAGATGGAATTTTCTGCGTCCGTAATTTCACCGGAGCCTTGCTTAAAAAAATAAAATTTTATTGTATATACACACAAACAGTCTCAAAGGCATTGTCCTGCTTGGGTGGCGAGGGAGCTTGGGCCCTGATCATATGTATATATGGTCAGTATCTAAGGCAATGTCACTGTCCCTTGCCTCTGCCATTCATGAGCGGCCTTTAAAACCATTAAAGGGAATGTCTCACATTAGTATGCAAACACAAAGGCCTTCTAATCGGGCCTCCTTTCACAGAGAAGTTTTTAATCCTGTTCGTAATACTAGGCATGCAGTTAATTCTAATAGCCAGGCCTTCTCCATACTACACAGTATTTTAGAAGTTTTACTCCAGCTGTGACTAAGTTGTGGAATGATCTTCCTAATCGGGTAGTTGAATCAGTAGAACTTCAAAAGTTTCAACTTGGAGCAAATGTTTTTATGCTGAACAGGCTGACATAAGTCTTTTTGTAGTTTATATATGACATATGTTTTGATGTTGTTACTGTTTTTGAAATAATTTACTGTTAATTTTTTCTCATCGTTTATTTATTTCCTTATTTCCTTTCCTCATGGGGCTATTTTTCCCTGTTGGAGCCCTTGGGCTTATAACATCTTGCTTTTCCAACTAGGGTTGTAGCTTGGCTAATAATAACAATAATAATAATAATAATAATAATAATAATAATAAATGTTATAATGAAAGACAAAATATACATCAGGCAGTGGTTGTGGTAGCTTATTGGAAACGCCCTTCGTGTCGAACTGCTGGATTGGGGTTCGAGACCCGCTCAAGCTCGATAGTTTCTTGTAGCGTCTGTACACTCACCATCCCTGTGTGCTAGGGATGGTAGGTTTGGGGGAACCTCTAGATCTTCCTGCTGTGGCATCGACAGCCACTGCCTGGTCCTCTCGGGTTCAAACTCGGGTGGAGAGGGGGATTGAGAGCAGATCATATGTATATATGATCAGTCTCTAGGGCATTGTCCCAGTGCCTTGCTTCTGCCATTTATTTTCGGCTTTTAAACCTTAAAGTCCCAGGGGTTCTTAACCGGGGGTATCCATACCCCTTGGGGGTATGGGACCCAAATGCTGGGGGTATGGGACTCGATCTCTGGTAATCAGGTATTTTTTTAGTATCTCTCGTTATTTTCTTCTATTTTGTACTTATTATTGTTCACAGGTTATTTTTTGTAGTTATGCTTATGCTCTTGTTCACTGTAGTTATGCCTGTATGGGGGTATGGAATCATCCGAAGGTGCCTCTTATACATCTCCTACATCGAATTACATTTTGAAATTTAACAGTTGGATATGAACTCCGGTGAGGATATTCAAGCTGACAAAGGACAGAGTATTTAAAACCCTTCCTCAAATCGATGCCAGTGAACAACAAGAAAAGAAGCAAATGTTGATATTGAAAAAAATAAAAGAAAAAAATAAACGTTGATAAATAAAAACAGAAAAAAGTAAAATTTGATAACAGATAAGGGAAACTTATATGGTAATGAGTGATTAACCTGCAAACGATTTCACATCCTACTTTGCCTCATAAGAGAGAGAGAGAGAGAGAGAGAGAGAGAGAGAGAGAGAAGAGAGAGA
Organism: Palaemon carinicauda; assembly: GCF_036898095.1. Taxonomy (NCBI): domain Eukaryota; kingdom Metazoa; phylum Arthropoda; class Malacostraca; order Decapoda; family Palaemonidae; genus Palaemon; species Palaemon carinicauda. The sequence continues at coordinate 104,429,939 of NC_090747.1, read as the reverse complement.
GAGAGAGAGAGGGAGAGAGAGAGAAAAAAAGAGAGAGAGAGAGAGAGAGAGAGAGAGAATGTTCGCATGTGTAATAGTGAGTTACTTTAATGAAAAGAGAGAGAGAGAGAGAGAGAGAGAGAGAGAGAGAGAGAAAGAGAGAGAGAGAGAGAATGTTCGCATGTGTAATAGTGAGTTACTTTAATGAAGAGAGAGAGAGAGAGAGAGAGAGAGAGAGAGAGAGAGAATGTTCGCATGTGTAATAGTGAGTTGCTTTAATGAAAAGAGAGAGAGAGAGAGAGAGAGAGAGAGAGAGAGAATGTTCGCATGTGTAATAGTGAGTTACTTTAATGAAAAGAGAGAGAGAGAGAGAGAGAGAGAGAGAGAGAGAGAGAGAATGTTCGCATGTGTAATAGTGAGTTACTTTAATGAAGAGAGAGAGAGAGAGAGAGAGAGAGAGAGAGAGAATGTTCGCATGTGTAATAGTGAGTTGCTTTAATGAAAAGAGAGAGAGAGAGAGAGAGAGAGAGAGAGAGAGAGAGAATGTTCGCATGTGTAATAGTGAGTTGCTTTAATGAAAAGAGAGAGAAAGAGAGAGAGAGAGAGAGAGAGAGAGAGAATGTTCGCATGTGTAATAGTGAGTTGCTTTAATGAAAAGAGAGAGAGAGAGAGAGAGAGAGAGAGAGAGAGAGCGAGAGAGAGAGAGAGACTCAATGCGCTTACAAATCCCAAGCTCGAAGAAACCAAGACAAAATGAAGAAATTCGGAACGGAGAATTTCGAGTTGACACAACGGAGGCAAGAAAATAATCCTACATTTTGTCAGTAGAAGATAAAAACAGTCATTGAATCACGTAATCTGAAGGTTACTGATTAAAATATAAATTTGGGAAGAAGAAGCCTAAAGGACTCTTTTATACCTTCACTTTCTCTCGTGGCACCCGGTTGTTGTTGTTGTTGTTGTTGTTGTAGATTATTTTGAAGTTTTAATAGATTATTTATGAAAGATTTATTTTAATGTTGATATTGATTTTAAACTTCTCTTTCAGTTCATTTCCTTATTTCCTTTCCTCACTAAGCTATTTTCCCTCTTGTGGCCCTGGGCTTATAGCATCTTACTTTTCCAACTAGGGGGTTAGCTTGGCAAATAATAATAATAATAATAATAATAATAATAGTAATAATAATAATAATAACGGTTTTATGCCAGCAAGGTTTGTTGCTTCTAGACATTTCCTAATCTCAGTAATGAAATTATCTTTTAATTTATTAAATGGAAAATTCATAATGTACTACTACACAAGTACATTCAAAATAAAAAATATCATTTTCATTTTTACTATTTTAAGTGACAATGTTAAACCGTAGATTGAAAAAAAAAAAAAAAAAAAAAAAAATGCCTTTGAAGGCTAACTAGAACACGGTTACCTTTTCGAGATGCGATGCTTTGATAGGATCTAAAAGACCCTCAAAAAAAAAAAAAAAAAAAAAAAAAAAAAAAAAAAATGAACCTTAATATAGCACTCGCGCAATGCAAAATCCTTTGCCCTATATCAGGTCAAAAAAACTCAATGGAGATTAATTGTCTTTTTGAATTTTAGATAAATTATTTCATACTGATCCATAATTAAAACATTTTCATTCCTTCGTGCCGAGGGAAATACCATTGATGTTAAGGGCTAAATTTGTTTTAAGGACAACAAAATTACGCACGCCCGCACACGCACGTTTCTACCAGATGTTAATACGCATTTAGAGCAGGGTTGACTGGTGGGGATAGGCAGTGAACGATCAGCGGACCTTCCAAACCTGAACCAATAGATGTACCTCTCAACCATGATCACGGAGATTTCATTCGAACATGCATGCACACGCACACACACACAGAGAGAGAGAGAGAGAGAGAGAGAGAGAGAGAATGTTCGCATGTGTAATAGTGAGTTACTTTAATAAAAAGAGAGAGAGAGAGAGAGAGAGAGAGAGAGAGAGAGAATGTTCGCATGTGTAATAGTGAGTTACTTTAATGAGAAGAGAGAGAGAGAGAGAGAGAGAGAGAGAGAGAGAGAGAGAGCAAATTCTTATGGTTAAAAGTACGTTAAGTCTTTTTATAATATAATGGAACCTATTGAGAGAGAGAGAGAGAGAGAGAGAGAGAGAGAGAATGTGCTGTATATGCTTAAAAGTATGCTATTGTTACTTCTTAATATAATGAAACCTATCGTGAAAAAAATATCGTATGATAATGTTATCAAAATATAATGGAACCTACTGTAAAAAGTATCGTATGTCAATGCTTTTTTTTAAATATAATTAAACTGTTTATAAAAATCGACAGAAACCTCCAAATTACAAAACAAAGCTTTGTAAGTGAAATCTTGCGAGAGTGGAACGAACCGTTCTCTCTCTCTCTCTCTCCTCTCTCTCTCTCTCTCTCTCTCTCACGCGCGCGCGCGCGCACGACACGTTACCGAAAGGTCAGAAGTGCACGTGACCGGGTCTTTGAACTTGCGTCAGAATAAAAGATGGCCTGCCGAACATTGTCGAACTACGTCAACCCGAGCCCTGACACGTAATTAAGTGTCTCTCTCTCTCTCTCTCTCTCTCTCTCTCTCTCTCTCTCTCTCTCAAGAAAAAAATTAATAATCATGCACGCCATCATCCATATAGATTGACTTTTGATGCTCCAAATAAACTCACCTCATTCTCAAGTTGATATGAATAACACACACAAAAAAAGTGCATACAAATTCAGATTGCAAACCATGACACATGAGCTGATGCAGTAAATAGATAAGAATGTCGTTATTCCTAATTTTATCAATACTGAGGCGGGCCTGAAATCATATGGGACGCGCATGAAAGACAATGAATTGAGAAAAAAAAACATGAATTAATCAACAGGTTAATAAATAGATACACAAGTAACAAAATAAATACGAAATATCAAGGTGATGCAATTGATGACATAAGTGCCAAAGTAAACAAGAAATATACAGGTGATGCAATTGATGACATATGTGACAAAGTAAACAAGAAATATCAAGGTGATGCAATTGATGACCTAGGTGCCAAAGTAAACAAGAAATGGCAAGGTGATGCAATTGATGACCTAAGTGCCAAAGTAAACAAGACATAGCAAGGTGATGCAATTGATGACATATGTGACAAAGTAAACCAGAAATAGCAAGGTAATGCAATTGATGACGTAAGTGACAAAGTAAAGAAGAAATATCAAGGTGATGCAATTGATGACATATGTGACAAAGTAAACATGAAATATCAAGGTGATGCAATTGATGATATAAGTGCCCAAGTAAACAAGAAATGGCAAGGTAATTCAATTGATGACATCACTGACACCGTAAACAAGAAATAGCAAGGTAATTCAATTGATGACATATGTGACTAAGTAAACAATAAATAGCAAGGAGATGCAATTGATGACATAAGTGCCAAAGTAAACAAGATATAGCAAGGTAATGTAATTGATGACATATGTGACAAAGTAAACAAGAAATATCTAGGTGATGCAATTGATGACATAAGTGACAACGTAAACAAAAAATAGCAAGGTAATGCAATTGATGACATAAGTGCCAAAGTAAACAAGATATAGCAAGGTAATGCAATTGATGACAAATGTAACAAAGTAAACAAGACATAGCAAGGTGATGCAATTGATGACATAAGTGCCAAAGTAAACAAGACATAGCAAGGTGATGCAATTGATGACATAAGTGCCAAAGTAAACAAGACATAGCAAGGTGATGCAATTGATGACATAAGTGCCAAAGTAAACAAGACATAGCAAGGTGATGCAATTGATGACGTAAGTGCCCAAGTAAACAAGAAATATCAAGTTAATTCAATTGATGACATAAGTCACAACGCAAACAAGAAATAGCAAGGTAATGCAATTGATGGTTTAAAGCATCAGATTAGTTAACTGATTAATGGCTTCGTCGAACAATATAAGATCATGGCGTGCGTGCAACTATAATCGTTCTACCTCCATTAGAGCTCTCATTTACTCCCTGTTGGAGCCCTTGGGCTTATAGAATCCTGATTTTCCAACTAGTGTTGTAGCTTAGCTAATAATAATAATAATAATAATAATAATAATAATAATAATAATAAAAGGAGGAGGAAATGCATCTAGCATTATGCAATGTGAGTAGCACGCACCGGTTTTTTGGTAGCAAGATTTACAGTTTTGAAAATTCCAGGTAAAAACTCCCATCAGAAGAAACTTGATGATTGCACTGAGGGTTGTGATGGCCTATTGGAAACGTACCAGCCTGGAAATCATCGTACTGGGGTTCGAATCCCGCTAAAACTCGATAGTTTTGTGTAGTGTCTCCAACTTCACAAGGATGGGGTGTCTTGGGAAACCCTATGGGTCTACCCGCTGAGTTACCAGAAGCCATTGCCTGGCCCACCCTGATCCTAGCTTGGGTGGAGAGGAGGCTTGTCCCTTGCCTCTGCCATTCATAGGCGGCCTTTAAACCTTTTAAAATGAACACCCAAGAACAGAATATAACAATGAAAAATCAGACGAAAGTGGGAGTAACGAAATGAACGTATATAACAATGTAAATAACAGAAATTCTTGCATTGAAATGGAAAATAAATATATTGTTGGGTAAAACGCCATGGAAAAACACCGTAGTGATTAATAGTATACATAAAAATAAAGGTAAAAAGATTTAGATTGTTATGAATTATCAACATTTAGATGAAAACTGA
>NC_090747.1:104417715-104420215 GCF_036898095.1 Palaemon carinicauda | reverse complement strand
TGGTATATACCATGTCGGACAGACAGACGTACATTTAGATTGCTATACAATACAAATGTTTGGTAATAGGCAAGCCAGAAATGGGACCGTCCATGTAGAGATAAAAAAAAAAAAAAACGCCGGACATGTAAAGGACCAGACAGACTGACGGCTATATAGAGGCCAGGGCAGACGGACAATGGACATGAAGAGGGCCAAACTGACAGCCGGCCATGTAAGCCCGGAAAGATGGTTGGTCATGTTGAGGACAAGACAGACAGCTGGCCAGGTAGCGGTCCAGAAAGACGACTGGACATATAGAGGCCAGAAAAACAACTGGCAATGTAGAGGGTCAAACAGTCAGGAGGATATGCAGAGGACTGACACCTGGCTGGTTGTATAGAGAGCCAGACAGACGACTGGGCAGGGTCAGACAAGCGATCGCCCATACACAGAGCTAGACAGACGACTCGACAGACAAGACACGTAAAATATCAGAAAAACGACCTGACATATAGAGACGGGATAGTCATAAAAGAGGGGAGGTCACTACATACCATTGATCAGTAATCCAGACAAAAAACTTCTAGAAAATATGGTCCCGTTAAAGAGGTTCAGACTGCCTCTAATCCTCAGTGGAAAAGGTTAAGCAAGCAAACAGCCAGCGAGTGAAAAAGTCAACAAGGCGAGTAGGGATCTAATGAGCAAGTGAAGGGGCCCGGGTCATTAAGATAACGAGGTCATTGCTCTCAGAGGGAAAGGTCGTTTTAATTAATGACGAACAACAATGAGATACGAGATAAGTGACCAAAAGGTGAGTCGAAATGTTGTTGTTTGTTTCAACACGAAAAGCATACCTGAGCATTGATAGAATCTCTCTCGATCTATATATAGTCAAGTACAGTGTATAGCAAAAGCCAGTAGGAAATGTACAGTGTCAAGCAAAAGCCAGTAAGAAATGTACAGTGTGTAGTAAAAGCTAGTGGGAAATAATAAAAATGGTTTTAGTACCTAGCGCTTTCGTGCATTTCATACACACTTCTTCAGGGTAAAATAAAAAGTACACTGAAGGAGTGTGTATTAAAATGCACGAATGCACTTGGTACTAAAGCATTCAATTATTTCCTACTGGCTTTTGCTTTATATTAAGTCACGTGATTCTTGTGATAGTAAAGTACAGTGTATATCCATACGTGAAATCTTCCCAGGTGTAAAATCCTAATTCAGACTTGCCGTGCTTCAGCCCGGACTTAGCCTCACTTCCCACTTGCCCCTCCATGAGAAGGAAGAATAAGATAGCCTAAATCTGTGCTTCATAACAGTATGTGACATCCCTAAGATCAGAACTCTTTAGTTCCTTTGATTTTACATAAACTTTGATATTCTAAGTTTATTATTTCATAGATGATCATAAAAAAATATTCGTTTATCATCTTATTCAAAGGTATTTCTCTCTCAATCGGCAGATCCGACGCAAGTTACTTACAAATCAATCAATAATCAATCAATTGACTTCGGTTAGCTGACAGGCTGCATTACGTCAAATAAAAAGCCCAACCTTCTCTCATTAAAGTAGAGTTCCTGTTTCTTAAGAGGGAAATTTTGTTACAGTGAAAAACCAAAAGTATTTTCAAATTCTTATTCTATTTTTGTTACTGTTTTTATACTTTATTTCAATTGTTCATTACTTCTCTTGTAATTTATTCATTTCTTTATGGCTGATTACATGAATTGGACATTTTGCTTGACCGTGACCTTGACATTTGACCTTAACCTTCCAAAGTTTGATCATTTCCAGCTTTTTACATAACAGCTAATCCCTGCAAGTTTCATTACTCTACGATTAAAATTGTGGCCAGAAAGCTTTTCACAAACAACCACAAACACACAACCACAAAAAAGGGGGCGAAAACATAACCTCCTTCCAACTTCGTTGACGGAGGTAAAGATGAATTGATTATACAAATAACCAAAAACTTATCATTTAACATCTTGGTCCCCCCTATCAATTATCATTATCATTTAAGGTTTATAATCATACAAGGAAATGATATAATCATCGTAATGTCGTTTAAGAAGATCAATGATTGACATCCATTGACCTTCGGGAATCTAGCCCGAAGGAGCTATTCTTAAACAGGAGGATATTCTTCGAGCAGTTGAAGAAGTTAAGACAATTTGGTGAGGGAGAGGGCTTGAAAAGAACCCGTGGATAGCAACAGGCGTGTCGGAAAGCAATGGAGGTGGGAGTGTGTGAGGGATTTGGGTTACCATTATTCTTACCTTTCGCCAATGAAGTTGGAAGGAGGTTATGTTTTCTCCCCTATTTGTGTGTTTGTGTGTATGTTTTAGTTTGTGAAAAACTTCCTACCCACAATTTTAATCGTATAGTAATGAAACTTGCAGGGACTAACTGCTATGTAAAAAGCTGGGATTGATTAAATTCGGGAGGGTCAAGGTCAAGGTCACGGTCAAGCAAAATTTCCTATTTCCTTAATCAGCCATGAGTTTGGATATCGTT
>NC_090747.1:104405215-104410215 GCF_036898095.1 Palaemon carinicauda | reverse complement strand
CTTTTTTTTTATTCATAAAACACCCAGTGACCCAAAGGTTTTCCTATGGGAATCTTTTTACCAATATTCAAATGAAATACATAAAATATAAATTTTCACATAAGTGCTCCACCATTTCTAACGCTAATGTTGACGAAGTTTTATTTTTACATGCTAAAGAGGCCTATATTAATAACTGACGTTCATTCAAACATAATATTCATGGAAAAAGTTTCATAATAAACTGAAAATATGTCTGTATATTTATAAATGAATAGTTCCCGTAATTGTGATTCATGAACAGAATAATTTCTATTTTAATTTATTTCCTTAGGCCCTTCAAGAGGAAGTTTTACAATCATTAATATTACTTTTGCCAATGAAGTTGGAGAGGAGGTTATGTTTTCGGCCGATTTTTTTGTCTGTTTGTTTGTGAACAACTTTCTGGTCACAATTTTACTTATAGAGTAGTGAAACTTTCAGGGAATGATTTTTATGTTGAGGTGTGGTAGTGGTTCATTTTTTAAAGTCCTAGGTCAAAGGTCAAGGTCAAGGTCGAGCAAAAGGTCGACCGAACTAAACATAACCTGGAGAAAAAAGCTGCTGTGGCAGAGGAATGCTCTCTACTGAGTACCCTTCTAGTATTGTTTTGATTACTATTATCATCACTGCTAAAGCCCTTTATACTACTGTTCAACAATTCTCTTACATAAAATACAATATGCATACATATACATCCTATATGTACTCAAAATCCTTACGGAAAAGACTAACTTTTTAGTATCTCTTACCACTGGTCACTTAATGTTCTAGCTTCTAAATGGTAAGTAACGTCCCTATTGTTGTGCTTTGACATTTCGGTCCTATTATACATCACCCTAATATCTAACGGGAAAATGGGACAATAACAACTTGAGAAAACCCAAATGATATTGTTGGAACCAGTTGATTTAGTTTCACTTCAACGGAACCATTGTTAACTGAAATTCAATTTCTTTTATTATTCCCATGTGGGGGGTGGGGTGGGGGGGCGGTGGTTATTACCTACTGTATGCAATATGCGACACACTGTAAATAGATGATTCTTATGGCGTTCTTTCGTCCCTAGCGAGTTTCATTTTACTTTTTCTCAATTACCAAGCTGTTTGTTTAGCTTATCACCATAGCTTTCCATACTCCAATTTCCTCATTCTAAAACAGGAGACATACGAAAGGGAAGTCATATGAAAGGTGAAAAATCCAATAATAATACATTACACTTTTCGTCCAATGCCAAGCTGTTTAATTTACCACAGCTTTCCATACTCCAATTTCCTCATTCTATAACAGAACACATTTCAAAAACGAGCTATATGAAAGATGAAAAATCCAATAATAATTATACATTTTACTTTTCATCCATTCCCAACCTGTTTAACATACCACAGCTTTCCATAATAAAATTTCATCATTCTATAACATAGCACATTTCATAAACGAGCTATTTGAAAGGTGAAAAATCCAATAATAATAATAATTCATTGCATGAGTAAATAGTCACCTGTTTCGATATCGAATGCTACCCAGACTGATATCATAATATTTCATTAATAAGTAATGAATTAAACATGAAATCGATGCTCTCATCGATCCAGACCCGGGAGGCAGGAGGTCGTCGGTGTGATATGGGTATGTTTTAGGCATTAATGAGAAGGTTTAAAGGCAGTTCATGAGTGGTAGAGGTAAGGGACAGTGACAATACCCAAGGCAGACCATATATACAATTGATCAGCGCCCAAGCCCTCTCCATCCAACCTAGGACAGGGGAGGGCCAGGCAATAGCTGCTGATGACTCATCACGTCAATGTCCTAGCTAGCAGGACAATGATATTGAGGCTGACCGCCCTGAGCTCACGCTGGCAGTTTGAAGGTTTAAAGGCAGTTCATGAGTGGCAGAAGCTTGGGACAGTAACCATGCCATAGAGACAGACCATATATACATATGATCAACGCCTCAGCCCCTCTTCATCTAAGCTATGACCAGGGAAAGCCAGGCAATGGCTGCTGATGGCTCAGCAGGTCAGTATCTTAGCTAGCAGGATAATGCCCTTGAGACTGACCATATATACATATGATCAGCGCCCTAGCCCTCTCTCCATTCGACCTAGGACCAGGGAAGGCCAGGCAATGGCTGCTGATGACTTGGCTCCTCAGGTCAATCTCCAAACTAGCAAGACAGTGTCATTGATAATGACCATATGTACAGATGATCAGCACCCAAGCGCCTCTCAATCCAAGCTAGGACCATGGAGGCCCAGGCAATGGCTGCTGATGACTCAGCAGGCAAATGTTCTAGCAAGCAGGACGGTGTCATTAAGACTGACCATATATACATATGATCAGCACTCAAGCCTCCTCTTCATCCAAGCTAAGACCAGGAAAGTCCAGGTAATGGCTGCTGATGACTCAGCAGGTAGCCCTGTAGCCTCCTCCAAGCCTATAGGTCACAAGTATGGTGAGGTTGCAGACACCAAAGAAACTATCGAGCTTGAGCGGGTCTCGAACCATAGAGTGGCAGAACGCCATGAATGGACATTTCTATTACGCTACCACAAGAAAAAAAATATAAGATTTTAAAATGTTAAAACCTTTGGTTTAAAAAATCTGTTTAGTTTTAAAACGTTTAAAATTTCCTAATATTTTGTAATTATTTTTCTTTATGATAATCCCTTTCTTATGTGTTTTCTAAACAGCAGCATATTTTTTTCCTACTTTTGCATTCGCATTTTTAGCTGAACAGCGTAATTCTCTCTCTCTCTCTCTCTCTCTCTCTCTCTCTCTCTCTCTCTCTCTCTCTCTCTCTCTCAGAAATTCTAATCCTGAAGCAAAATGTATTCCTGGTATCTTAAGAATTCACTTAAACACATTCTTCGCCAAAGTAATATACTTTGAGTCCTAAAGATATATTACATTCGAAAACTTCCAAAAGACGAACTATCCAACACTTTCTTCACGCTAAAATTAAAAAAAAATGTATTGGAAACAAGTACATATTTGTAAGAGTACATTATTATTATTATTATTATTACTATCCAAGCTACAACCCTAGTTGGAAAAGCAAGATGCTATAAGCCCAAGGGCTCCAACAGGGAAAAATAGCCCAGTGAGGAAAGGAAATAAAGAAATAAATAAATGAAGAGAACAAATTAACAATAAATCATTCTAAAAAAAATAACAACGTCAAAACAGACATGTCATATATAAACTATTAACAACATCAAAAACAAATATGTCATAAATAAACTATAAAAAGACTATGTCCGCCTGGTCAACAAAAAAGCATTTGCTCCAACTTTGAACTTTTGAAGTTCTACTGATTCAACTACCCGATTAGGAAGATCATTCTACAACTTGGTAACAGCTGGAATAAAACTTCTAGAGTACTGCGTAGTATTGAGCCTCATGATGGAGAAGGCCTGGCACAACTAGAGGGGCACTCAGTAGAGCAAAGACCTCCGCTGCGGCAGCTTATTTCTCGACCTTTTGCTCGACCTTGATCTTGAACTTTGACCTTAACATGTATCAGTTGGCGTGGATTTGCATACACTTAAATATGAACCAAGTTTGAAGTCTCAGTGACAACGATGTCCAAACTTATGGCTGATTACGTGAATTAGACATTTTGCTTGACCGTGGCCTTGACCTTTGACCTTGAACTTCCAAATTTTAATGATTTCTAGCTTTTTGCATAACAGTTAAATCCCTGCAAGATTCATTACTCTACGATTAAACTTGTCGCCAGGAAGCTGATCACAAATAAACAGAAGCGAAAACATAACCTTCTTCCAACTTCGTTGGCAGAGGTAATCATGCCTATTATAAGAAAAATAAACCAATGATTTGGACCCCTTAAGGTCAGATTTTGCCAAAACAAATTTGAATAATATAAAATGTAAACAAAATAGCCATTACTTCGAACATCCAACAATATTCTGCTCAAAGGAAAAATGTTTCCTTCTGCTGAAATAGAAAACATTTTGCTTTGAAGAATGAAAGGACCGAAAGGCGTAAGCTTGGTAAAAGCCTTTTCTGAATATTTGAATACATTATTATTATTATTATTATTATTTTTATTATTATTATTATTATTATTATAATCATTACTAGGCAAACTATAACCCTGGTTAAGTGAGGAAAGGAAATAAGGAAATAACAAATAAACTATATGAAAAATGAATAGAATATCGAAAAAGATTTTAAGAACGGCAACAACGTAAAAAAAAAAACGAGACTTATATCAACCTGCTCATCAGAAAAGCATTTTAAAAAAGTTTGAACTTCTGAAGTTCTGCCAATTCATCAGTCAGATTAGGAAGATCATTCCACAATCTGGTCACAGCTGGAATAAAACTTCTAGAATAATATGCCAAATTAAGTCTCATAATGGAGAAGATATGACTTTTAGCAGTAACAGAATACTTAGCATTGCGTACAGGAAGGTACTGTCCGGGATGATCTGAATTCAAAAGGATGGTCAGACTTATGAAAAATCTTATGCAACATAAAAGAATTAAAACACTTCTTCAGAATAGAGTGATCACCCAAAAACTTAAGACTTCCTCAATAAGCCATTTTTTTGAGCAATTGAAAGACACAGACGAAAAAAAAAATATGAAACAAAAATTGGAAAAAGGGGCAACATTTGATTGTTTTATAATGTCTTTCTAAGTTATATAACAAATTTCATTGCTATATCTTTAAAACTAAGGGAGACGATAGAATTTGAAGGCATGAAGATCTAGCTGAACAACGGTGCCACAGATTAATATCCAGATCAAGAATAATAAATTTAAAAAAGCGCAGGTTTCTATCCAACAAATTACTATCAGAATCACCAGCTGAAGATCAGACAAGAGAACAAGACTTGAAACAAGGTCTAAAAAAACTAAAGGGGCTCTCAGTAGAGGGCAGACCTCCGTCGCAGCATCCTATTTCTCAACCTTGACCTTGACCTTTGACCTTAACACTTATCAATTGACGTG
>NC_090747.1:104392715-104400215 GCF_036898095.1 Palaemon carinicauda | reverse complement strand
TAGAGACGATTGGCGAAATCTAACCGAGGCCCTTTGTGTCAATAGGTGTAAAAGGAGATGATGATGATGATGTGGAGGAGGAGGAGGATGAGATAGTAGCAAACATAATCGGATGAGTCGGAAGTCCTTATGGTTCTGTCAACACTGCTTTGAAACCATAGGAGAGGGACGCCACTCCTAGTATTGATCGTAGTCAATGGACCAGTCGTAGGATCAGTCATAGGGATAGCCATAGAATCAGTCATTGGGATAGTCATAGGATCAGTCATTGGGATAGCCATAGGATCGGTCACTGGGATAGCCATAGAATCAGTCATTGGGATAGCCATAGAATCAGTCATTATGATAGCCATAGAAATAGTCATTAGGATAGCCATAGAGTCAGTCATTGGGATAGTCATTGAGTCAGTCATTGGGATAGCCATAGAATCAGTCATTGGGATAGCCATAGAATCAGTCATTAGGATAGCCACAAAATCAGTCACTAGGATAGCCATAGAATCAGTCATTAGGATAGCCATAGGATCAGTCATTGGGATAGCCATAGAATCAGTCACTGGGATAGCCATGGAATCAGTCACTGGGATAGCCATAGAATCAGTCATTGGGATAGCAATAGAATCAGTCATTAGGATAGCTATAGAATCAGTCAATGGGATAGCCATAGAATCAGTCATTGGGATAGCAATAGAATCAGTCATTAGGATAGCTATAGAATCAGTCAATGGGATAGCCATAGAATCAGTCATTGGGATAGCAATAGAATCAGTCATTAGGATAGCCACAGAATCAGTCACTGGGATAGCCATAGAATCAATCATAGGGACAGCCACAAAATCAGTCACTGGGATAGGCATAGAATTAGTCATCAGAATAAATCAATGGATCAGTTATCACGATCAGCTATCGGGATCAGTTATAGAATCAGTCAGGATTGATCATAGGAGAGACAGTACAATTATGTGTATAAATATTAGGGATACTTAGAATTCCTCTCCATATACAGCTGTGTGTGGCTTCACAAAATTATGCTTTCTGGTGATATCAAAATTCTAAGTCTGATAGAAACCGATGTAAGAAATTAAGTTTTGAAATTGATCAATTTTGTATACAGTGAACCCTCGCTACTTCGCGGTTCGACCATCGCGGATTCACCACTTCGCGGATTTTTTCCATAACCCATATATATACAGTAATATATATATATATATATATATATATATATATATATATATATATATATATGTATGCATGTATTTATGTATATATGTAGGTATGTATATGTGTATACATATAAATATATATATATATATATATACACACACACACACACACACACATATATATATATATATATATATATATATATATATATATATATATATATATCTAAAGTAGGAAGATGTGATGTAGTTCTAAGGGAAAAGTATGGGAAATATGTCTGGGTAATAAGCAAAGCTCTACCTCCAGTTTGTTTCTACATTATGATCAGAGATAAATGTAAACAAAACATTGGTTGCCATTTTTTATCGTGCTTTTTAGCATGTTTAGGAAATGCATAATATAAAATCACCTTTAATATTTGTGCCTGTTTTAGTTTAGGGTACTGTAGTACATGCATTAAGTGTTCTGTACATTAAAGGGTAGTTTGTTAACAGTACTACGTACAAGGGAAGGTTTTAAAAGTCTGAATATACATGTTGAATAAATAGGTAAATATGGTGTCACTACTTCGCGGATTTTCACCTATCGCGGCCGCGACTGGAACCTATCTACCGCGATAAACGAGGGTTCACTGTATAAGATATGACATTGACTTCAAGCGCAGATGAAACCTTAATAGATTTCACGATTAATATCATGACCTTATATTTCCTGTGAGATAGACACACAGATCTTGGGGGAAGGACACATGACCACGGGTCATCAAAAGACAGTGCCTGATTTCCAACGGTCCTAGCCTAGGTGCTCCTATGTTGATACGTCAATATGGTGCTACAGAGCTCAATGAACTTTGCTTCTGCTGCTCACGGTTTGACCTTTAAGCTTCAAAATCCTGTGCGTGAACAACATTGGAAACTAGAGGGGGACTCAGTAGAGCGCAGACCTCCGCTACGGCAGCTTATTTCTCAACCTTTTGCTCGACCTTGACCTTTGACCTTAACATGTATTAATTGGCGTGGATTTTCATACACTAAAATATGAACCAAGTTTGAAGTCCCTGTGACAACGATGTCCAAACTTATGGCTGAATACTTGAATTGGACATTTTGCTTGACCTTGACCTTGGCTTTGACCTTTCAAAGTCCAATCATTTCCAGCTCTTTACATAACAGTTAATCCCTGCAAGTTTCATTACTCTACAATTAAAATTGTGGCCAGGAAACTATTCACAAACAAACACACAAGCAGGGGGTTAAACATAACCTCCTTCCAACTTCGTTGGCGGAGGTAATTACTGCTAGATGAAATAATCACCTTAATGGTCCAAAAGGCCTGGGAGTATATTTCTGACAGCACAAATGGTTTCATATCACGCAGATTCTTATCACTGGATGAATATTATTACACTTGTCTTTCATAAGAAGATAATAATTCAGACTCACAAATAGCTCTTGTGTTCTTTATGACTTCGATTTTAATTTCATTCTTTATAAAGTACCGATGTGGTAACGTCCCTGACTGGTGAACGCCAGACTGGGGTTCGAGTCCCGCTCAAACTCGTTAGTTCCTTTGGTCGCTGCAATCTCACCATGCTTGTCAGCTAAGGATGAGGGGTCTGGGGGAGCCTATAGGGCTATCTGCTTTCATATGTGTCCTCCACTATGAAATTGTTAACGATACTGAATAAACCGATGAAAAATGATATATATATTTAGTTCCACGACCATGATTCTTGTAACGCCTGCTTGTAACATTGTATAAATAAATCATATATATATATATATATATATATATATATATATATATATAAAATATATAAATGTTTTTTGTAGCTTTCTTATTCCTTTTATCTGGCCCTCCTTGGTCCTAGCTTGGGTGGAGAGGGGGGCTTTGGCGCTGATCATATGTATATATGATCAGTCTCTAGGGCATTGTCATGTTTGATAGGGCAATGTCAC
Source organism: Palaemon carinicauda (assembly GCF_036898095.1). NCBI lineage: Eukaryota > Metazoa > Arthropoda > Malacostraca > Decapoda > Palaemonidae > Palaemon > Palaemon carinicauda. The sequence goes on along the minus strand of NC_090747.1, from coordinate 104,397,093 downwards.
TGTCCCTTTCCTCTGCCATTCATGAGTGGCCTTTAAACCTTCAATTAAGACGATAATTCATCTATTTTCGATTAATTGCTTCCAATGTCTGAACTCCACTTGATATTAATTTGATTTAATTAAGAGGCGATTGGCGCTTTTATGAAATCATTAATTTTTCAATTAATTGGGATTTGGATTTAATTATTCACGCATATCGATTCATACACTTTAAACAATTCATCGTCACAATTATCCTGTTGCTTATTTGTAAATAAAATCATAGTTTATTTTTCCTTTTTTTCCAACGTATCAACAAATCGTTTTTATGGGTGTACTGAAAAGTATTTCAATTAAAAAAATATATAATTGATTATAAAAGTGAAGAAAAATATATCATAGATTATAAAGGTGAAAAAAATATATAATAGATTATACAGATGAAAAAATATATAATAGATTATAAAGGTGAAGAAAAATTACATAATAGATTATAAAGGTGAAGAAAAAATATATAATAGATTATAAAGATGAAGTAAAAATATATAATAAATTATAAAGGTGAAGAAAAAATATATAATAGATTATAAAGATGAAGTAAAAATATATAATAAATTATAAAGGTGAAGAAAAAATATAATAGATTATAAAGATGAAAAAAAAAATTTATACTAGATCATAAAGATGAAGAAAAAATATATCATAGATTATAAAAATGAAGAAAAAATATATCATAGATTATAAAGATGAAGAAAAAATATATAATAGATTATAAAGATGAAAAAAACATATATTAGATTATAAAGATGAAGAAAAAATATGTAATAGATTATAAAGATGAAGAAAACATATAATAGATTATAAAGATGAAGAAAAAATATATAATAGATTATAAAGATGAAGAAAACATATAATAGATTATAAAGATGAAGAAAAAATATATAATAGATTATAAAGATGAAGAAAACATATAATAGATTATAAAGATGAAGAAAAAATATGTAATAGATTACTAAGGTGACGAAAAAACTATACAATAGAATAGATTACAAAGGTGACAAAAAAACTATACAATAGAATAGATTACAAAGGTGACAAAAAAACTATACAATAGAATAGATTATAGAGATGAAGAAAAAATTTATAATAGATTATAAAGATGAAGAAAAAATGTATAAGAGATTATAAAAGTGAGGATAAAGGAAATATAATTATTTACATTTTCTTTTTTTTATCCAAGAGAATGTCACTTTCCATGAGCCATTTTTGCGTCTGGAAATTTGCTTCAAAGAATTTCCTGAAGCATGAAAAAAAAATTCAGTCAGCTGAAGATTAAAGAGAAATATATTCTCGAAAAAAAAATCTGTTTGCAAGATTCTAAAAGTGACTGGAAGTTTAACAGACCATAAAGAAACTGTAATTGGAATGAATATTTATTTTTTCATTCTCATTATAGGTCAAGGCTATGTGGTAACGTCCCTAATTGGTGATCGCCAGACTGGGGTTCGAGCCCCTTTCAAACTCGTTAGTTCCTTTGGTCGCTGTAACCTTACGATCATTGTGAGATAAGGATGGGGGGGGGTTTGGGGGAGCCTATAAGTCTATCTGCTGAATCATCAGCAGTCATTGCCTGGCCCTCCTTGGTCATAGCTTGGGTGGAGAGGGGGCTTGGGCGCTGATCATATGTAAATATGGTCAGTCTCTAGGGCATTGTCCTGCTTGATAGGGCAACGTCACTTTCCTTTGCCTCTACCATTCATGAGTGGCCTTTAAACCTTAATAGAAAGATTGAAGTTCAAGCCTTATTCTTAACATTTTTCTAATTGCTAGATAAGTATGTGTGTATGTGTATGCGCATGTGTGTGTGTGTGTGTATAATAACGAGAAATGGAGGGGATATTAAACACGTCCTTGGAGGCTTAACAAACCTCTAGAACAAATTCTTTACAATCCTCTAAAAGGCTTCACCTCATACGGTCTGAGGTTTCAAGGACAAAATATTTCCCTTCGAAATAATTCTCCTCATTAATGCCTTTAAATCAAGAGACTTCCTCGTCTATTCACTCAAGTATTGAAGTGCCGTTCTAGAGGCTAAAAAAACGAGAGATTTTCTCTCCTTAATTAACAGGATATTTTTTTTATTCGTGACTTGAAGAAATGTCTTTAGAAAATACATTATATTGTATATATAATGTGGAGATGGAAGGAGACATAAATAGGTAAGAGTTTTCTGTCCTAGTTATATTAGATTACGCACGCGCGAGCGCGTTTTCATTACCCTAGTCACGTCGTTATGTACTCTCTAGAGTGTCTAGACTCTAGAGGGAAAGCGGATAAGTAAGGCTATTTTTTCTTAGTATTAGGTGGAAACTATGATTAATATTTCAGCTACGTCTTCTTAATGGAGAGAGAGAGAGAGAGAGAGAGAGAGAGAGAGAGAGAGAGAGAGAGAGAGAGAGAGAGAGAGAGAGAGAATAAGAAAAATGTGGGTTTCTAATTAAAGTTATGATCCTTTTCTGTTTAAATTCCTCGTTGGCAAACTAAATCTTAATCGTATAAATCTATTTATCTATCTATCTATCTATATATATATATATATGCATATACATATATATATATATATATATATATATATATATATATACATATATATATATATATTTAATATATATTTAGTATCTATTTCCCGATACTTCTGCCCCGCCAAAGGTTCGAATCCTTGTCCAGACTGACGTACTTATAAAAAGAATTGCCCCTTGCGTCTTAGATCCCGAAGCAGAATGAAACAGATATTTTATATATATATATATATATATATATATATATATATATATATATATATATATATACATATACATATATATATATATATACATATACATATATATATATATATATATATATATATATATATATATATATGTGTGTGTGTGTGTGTGTGTGTGTGTGATTACAGTCAGACTATTGAAAGAACAATATAGTGTTTTTATCGTTGAAAATTAAAAATTGAATTTTTATCACCAATTTCCTTGATTGGTAAAGGTTATAGTAAACGCATTTTTTAAGAAAAATAAACCACTATAAAAAGATGAACCGCTTGTTACTATGTGATCAATAAAGTATTTTCTTTTCTAATTTTATTGTTTGTCAAGAGTAAAAAAAAAATCGTGTTCGTTTGCTTTCAAAAAAAAAAAAAAGGATATCATAAATGTCCTCCAGATATGAAAGTGTTAACGATACTGAACAAACCCATGAAAAATGATAAAACATATATTCGGTTCAACGTCCATGATTCTTGTAACGCCTTCTTGTAACATTGTATAAATAAATTATATAAAAAAAACAAATATATACATGTTTTTTGTAGCTTTCTTATTCCTTTTATCACATTGTATAAACAAATTATATAAAAAACAAATATATAAATCTTTTTTGTAGCTTTCTTATTCCCTTTATCTTTATCTGCCAGACTTCTATATCTAACCTTATGTTTTTCATTACTTCTCCCTATCTCCCCTTTTCTTCCCTCCATTTCCCTTATTCCCTGTTCACTTTGTTTTGTTTCCCCCCTTTTATCGTATATCCGCTCCATTCATTCACCACTTCCCTTCAAGAGAGGTCGACGATCTTGTGGGGTAAGTGACCATCCACTAAATACGGTGGAAATGTGATTTTCGTTTTCAGCTTCTATTTCTTTTCTTAGTTTGATACTCGTTTCAATCTCCTACCCGCGCTCTTCAAATTTAATTTAAGTATTTAAGTAAGTTTGGATATCTTAAGGTTTAAGTATTCGTTTAAGTGAGTTTAGAAATCTTGTGTGAGTAGGATATTTCATACATTATTATTATTACTAGTTAAAGCAGCCTATCTCACCAGGGTATAACTACTCCCTCTCCCCTCTACCCGAGGGACGTGGAGAGAGCTGAGCATGACCGGGAGGAAATATATATATATATATATATATATATATATATATATATATATATATATATATACACACACACACACACACACACATATATATATATGTGTGTGTATATATGTGTATACACACACACACACATATATATATATATATATATATATATACTGTATATATATATAAACATATATGTGTGTGTGTATAGCCAGGCACTTGTTTTTCATTATATAGGGGTGATTACTCTCTCAATAATTTTCTAGTTATTTATTTTCCATTAAAAATATGTTATGTTCTTAACCATCTAAAATATGAAAAATGAGAACAAACGATAAAAAAGAAAATAATGAAGAAAGAGAAATAATCAGAAAAAATAAAATTATTTCTAAATAATACAGGATTAATCCACCAGAACACTGTACTAAGGCAAATACGTAAAGAAAAATCACATACCTCTCCATTATATCTACGAATTCTTAC
>NC_090747.1:104380215-104387715 GCF_036898095.1 Palaemon carinicauda | reverse complement strand
AAGATGTGATCATAAAATGAAAAAAAAAAAAACATTAACTTAACTGATAATCTCATAACTGACAGAAAAAAGGTGATAATGCATAAATTGTTGGAGCAGATCAACACATTACTTCAAATGAACTGTTATTTCTTTCACGATGAAGTCCCAATTCAACAGCGCAGAATGTGTGCTATTATTATTATTATTATTATTATTATTATTATTATTATTATTACTTACTTACTAAGCTACAACCCTAGTTAGAAAAGCAGGATGCTAAAAGCTCAGGGACTCCATCAGGGAAAATAGCCCAGTGAGGAAAGACAACGAGGAAAAATAGAATATTTTAAGAACAGCAACACCAAAACAAATATCAAACTATAAAAACTTTAACAAAACAAAAGGAAGAGAATTAAGAAAGAATAGTGTGCTCGAGTGTACCTAAAAGCAAGAGAACTCTAACCCGAGACAGTGGAAGACCGTGGTACAGAGACTAAGGCACTACACATGAGCGTAACTAGAGCTGCATGGCGCCAGGAAACTTCTATTCTAACGGAAAAGCCAAACATAAAGTGGTTATTTTACTGCACCATAAACGTGAGCATTGTCGCGAAGCTAATGGCTTGCAGTCAGATGGGGAGAGTCTGTGAGCAATGAGTGTGCCTTAATGCATTTTCATAATCTATTTTATTGTCTCCAAACGAGGCAGCGATTATATTTTCAAAAATTACTTGCTTCATATTTCCGTTGTCTGAGAAATTCTTCCTACACTCATTTCAATATATATTTACCTTTCTTTGTGTTATTATTTCTGTAATCCATGATTCATACCGTTTTTGCTTAGCAGTGTTTATAATGATATATTTGTTTATTTTCAGTTAGACTGAGATATATACACCATACTTCGTTATTTTTCTTCCAAAATAACAATTGTCCCTTAGATTAAATTTTGACTAGGATTATAGGTTTCGAATTGTTTGGTTCATTATCATATATGGTGGTCTTATCAGTTATTTCCCTGGAACCTTACCAGATTTTCACCTTTACAACCAGAGCGGTTTGTTGCCTAGGAAATTGGGCAGCAAACTGTGCAGATGATTCAACTCTAGTTGCAGTTACTTATTCATTCCTCATGAAACATTCAGAGACTGCTAAAATCGGCAGACTCATAACAGAGCAGAGAGTTTCTTGGCCTACAAAACAGCAGAGTGGCTTAACTTATATCAAAGCAGTGAGTGGCTTAGCCTATAACAGAAGTGTGAGTGGCTTATCTAAAAACAGAGCAGTGAGTGAATCAGCCTATAACAGAGCAGCTAGTGGCTTAGCCAATAACAGAGCAGCGAGTGACTTAGCCTATAACAGAGCAGCGAGTGACTTAGCCTATAACAGAGCAGTGAGTGGCTTAGCCTATAGCACAGCAGTGAGCGGCTTAGCCAATAACAGAGCAGTGAGTGACTTAGCCTATAACAGAGAAGTGAGTGAATCAGCCTATATCAGAGCAGTGAGTGGCTTAGCCAATAACAGAGCAGTGGATGAATTAGCCTATAACAGAGCACCGAGTGATTTAGCCTATAACAGAGAAGCAAGTTATTTAGCCAATATCAGAGCAGTGAATGGCTAAGCCTTAGGAGGTTATGAAGTAAGACTATAACAAACTATGACTTTACCAACTGACCAATATCTCACTATGTTCCTAATTTATGAATTGCTTGATTTGACAATCAAAAATATCTTAAGACACTGATTGTCCGACTCCAGGCCTATTTGGCACCTCCTAAGAATGAATCGTGTAAATCCTTCAGAAAACTTAAACTAGCTCGTCAACCTTTAATGAAAGATTGAAAAAAGTAAATCAGACAATGGCTAGGTCGAGTAAAATTTGGAAATAAAATCGCCTGAAATTTCATAAAAAATCAGACTATATATCAGTTTAGTGAGATCGTTGTTACTGTATGGGCATGAGTCATGGTATGACAATGAAACACTATCCAGCAGGTTTTGTAAATTTGAGAACAAAGCCATCAAAAGGATATTGGGAGTTAATTGGCAGAACAGGAATAAAAAAGAGATTACTTGAGTGCCACATGTGGATGAGATCATGGTAAGGGGTAGATGGAGATGGCTTGGGCATGCTCTTCGCACTCCCCAAGAGAGATTAGTTCACCAAACTTTCAACTGGGCTCCACAAGGCACTAGAAGAGTGGGAAAACTCAGCCCTACATGGCTGAGGACTATGAAGCGTAAAGTGGGAGATGACGAATGGAGAAGTATTGATTTAAAAGTTCAAGATAGAGACGACTGGCGAAATTTAACCGAGACCCTTTGCGTCAATAGGCGTAGGAGGAGATGATGATGAAACCATCCTATATCTTCCATTGCCATAATGTACTTCTTCCCTTGCAATCAGGGTTGCCAGGTTGGCCTTTTTTGGGCCAAAATACCTCCAAAGTTGGCCTTTTTTCACGCTAGATACCTGAAGTTGGCCTTTTTTTTACGTTGCTTAGCCTTAAATGCTATATTTTCGTCCTTTTCCATCAAGGTAAGGCAATCTATACAGACAGACAGACAGTCCTTTTCCTACTAATAGTTTGGCCTTTTAAAGCTTCCGTTGTTTAAAAGTTGGCCTTTTCTCATTTAGAAAACCTGGCAACCCTGCTGGCGATGTCCAACCCAGCACACCAAGATCCTTATTGTTTACTCTTTACGCAAATTCGCTTCAGAAGAAGGTTGTCTTTATCCTATTATTATTAAATGCTAAGCTACAACCCTAGTTGCAAAAGCAGGGAAAATAGCCCAGTGAGGAAAGGAAAAAAGGAAAAATAAAATATTTTAAGAATAGTAACATCATTAAAATAAATATTTCCTATATAAACTATAAAAACTTTAACAAAACAAGAGGAAGAGAAACTAGATAGAACAGTGTGCCCGAGTGTACTCTCAAGCAAGAGAACTCTAACCCAAGACAGTGGATGACCATGGTACTATGGCACGACCCAAGACTAGAGAACAATGGTTTGATTTTGGAATGTCCTTCTCCAAGAAGAGCTGCTTGGCATAGCCAAAGAGTCTCTTCTACCCTTACCAAGAGGAAAGTAGCCACTGAACAATTACATTGCAGTAGTTAACCCCTTGGGTGAAGAAGAATTGTTTGGTAATCTCAGTTTTGTCAAGTGTATGAGGACAGAGGAGATTCTGTAAAGAATAGGCCAGACTATTCGGTGTCTGTGAAGGCAAAGGGAAAAAACCGTAACCAGAGAGAAGGATTCAATGTAGTACTGTCTGGCCAGTCAAAGAACCCCATAACTCTCTAGCAGTATCTCAACGGGCGGCTGGTGCCTTGGCCAACTTACTACCTACTATCGCTGGGCATTATGATTTTAGATCATCGTCGGCCGTCTTTCATATAACGACATTTCATTTTCATAAATTTCCATAAATCCCATAAATCACATTCAGTGCCTTTGGAGTCAAGCAGCGCATTACGGGCTATTATATAGCGTCAGAATCTTTAATCTGTTCAGAGCCATGAAATTAGACTGGCCAGAGTCGGATTTTTTTTTTATATTTTTTATTAACAATAATGAAACAATTCTAATTAGCTTTTCAGGCAGCGTTTTAGGTATTGATTCTCATGTGTTCAAGAGATGCTGCTTCGCTTTTATAAATTATGTATAATTGCTTAAAATTGTTTCTATTTAATCATCAATTGATGATATTAATATACTATACTTTGTGATGTAGTAATAATAATAATAACTATAATTATAATAATAATAATAATAATAATAATAATAATAATAATAATAATAATAAAAGATTATTTTAGTTAATGGCAAAGATTTCCGTATAAATGAATCCTTCTTTAATTTAATGGTGTGGTGGTCTTTTCTACGTTACATTATATAACAATGACTATATTTTCCCATTGTAACAAATAGCGTTAAAATTCACATGGTCAGTATATGCAATGTAACGAATGCCCATTTTTAAAAACAAAATAAGTTTATAATTTCAAATACCATTGAAGCAAAGTATAGTGCATTTAATATTCGTAGTCAGTATTCGATTAAGATGCAAATAGATTCAGATTTATGACTTGATATAAAAATATTAAAGACATTTTAAAGATCAGAACTCTTTAACAATCCTCTCACAAAGAGTTTGTCATAGTTTGTTCATCGTATGCAATTAAAGCTAAGCTTAGTATTCTGAAGTATTTTCAGAATTTTCAACATACTCTTCTTAATTTCATTGAGAATTTAAAAGGAAAATCATATAAATATAAGAAGACTTATCAAAATGGTATTAATTTTCATATAATTGGGCACTCTAACATATAATATCAACACGTTCCCAACCTATGTAATATTATGAAAGATTTGGAATTTCTGATTTTTGCTGTACCTGTTTAAAGGGACATTTCTTACAATGGCACCAAACATCATCAAATAATCCTACAATTTCATCGTTTGATAAGTCCTTGGAATACAATTCGATTTATTGTATTTCTATCACTCATGTTTACTGGGGAGTGTTGTAAAGGTTAATTTTTAATATTAAAGAGGACTTGAAACGAACAAACGGGGGTCATAGTTCTGAGCATTTCTGCTTTAATGAACACTGGACATAAACGCCGACGTTATACACTATTATTATTATTATCATTATTATTATCATTATTATTATTATTATTATTATTATCATTATTATTATTATTATTATCATTATTATTATTATTATTATTACTATTATCGGCTAAGCTACAACCCTTAGATGGAAAAGCAAGATGCTATAAGACCCAGGGCTCCAATAGGGAAAAATAACCCAGTGAGGAAAGGAAATAAGGAAATAAATAAACGATATGAGAAAAAATGAACAATAAAATATTTTGAAGACAGTAACATCAAAACAGATATGATATACAGTATCTAAACTATGAAAATACTTATGTCAGCCTCTTCAACAATATATCATCACCATATCTGGTTATGATAAATTTTGTGTTTGTATCTTTCACCTTTTTTTTTTTTAATTCATGTGGTGCAACATCATACCATACCATTTTATGTTTTTTATCTATACTGTTATAACATATACCACAAAACCCGCAATAATCTAATCCTGTCTAGCTTGCAGGCAAAAATATAAATTTTTCCTGAAATCCTGGACACCTGTTTTGTTCCAGGAATAATATTCCCGTTTAGGGAAAAGCTTATGGGAAAAGAGAAGTTAATTAGCCCATGCCTCTAACGCATATAACTCATGAGATTATATCCCTGAATTTGGACCCAAAATCCAGACTGTGGCTTACACAGAAATACACTCACCCATCACACACATTTTCATGCATATATTTTTCTATTTTTTTGCAACCAGCTTACGGCTTATCTCCTATAAACCCATGCCCCTGGTCATTTGGTGATTTTCACAGTAAGCAAAGCTGATAAAATGCTGTTGTTTTTATTTTTAAAGCATCCCACACGAGTGACAATGGTGATTATCATTATCCTTTTGAGAATAGGCACTTATCTGTCTTGTATCTAAAGAGTTGTGGTAGACTATTGGAAAAGTTCCTGCCTAGCGATCTGCTAGACTGGGGTTCGAATTGAGTTCAAGATCGATAGTTTCTTGTAGAGAGCACCACCACTACAGCTACTATATAATGATTTGATAACAATGCCCTGACCTATAGAAGAAATACCTATACTCAATTTTTTTTAGCGAGGCATATTTGCACCGACTCACCGGGGTGCCCTTCTAGCTGGGAAAAGTTTCCTGATCGCTGATTGGTTGGACAGGATAATTCTAACCACTCAGCCATCAAGAAACTTTTCCGAGCTAAAAGGGCACCGCTGCGAGTCGGTGCAAATGCGCCTCATTAAAATAAATTGACTATAGTCCAAATAGAAATTTCATTCAGCCCGCACGCTTGAGTGACTTTAACCTTGGAGGCAGAAGGTTTTATTCCAACGAATTCCTTATAGTTTATATGAGAATTTTTATTCTAGCAATAAAGACACGACTCTAAGAAAGGGACATTCTGTCTAACAGACCTTGAAAGACAGATAAAAAAAATTTCAATACGAGAGAGAGAGAGAGAGAGAGAGAGAGAGAGAGAGAGAGAGAGAGAGAGGGGTGTCAAGATATGGTGGTCCCAAAGGAAGTCAGCCTGGGGAAACATTTCAGGATACGAGTACCGTTATATTATCGCGATGACAACCGTTAAATGTTTTTAAAAATGTCCTTATTCAATGACAACTGTTAAATGTTTTTAGTTTCCTTATTAATTGTCAACTGTTTAATTGTTTTTAAATGTGTCCTTATTTAATAACAGCCGTTAAATGTTTTTAAAAATGTCCTTACTCAATGACAACCGTTAAATATTTCTAAAAATTTCCTTATTTAATGACAACCGTTAAATGTTTTTTAAAATGTCCTTATTCAATGTCAGCCATTAAATGTTTTTTAAAATGTCCTCGTTAAGTGACAACCGTTAAATGTTTTTAAAAATGTCCTTATTCAATGACAACAGTTAAATATTTCTCAAAATTTCCTTGTTCAGTGACAACTGTTAAATGTTTTTATATATGTTTATATATAAACATATATAAATATTTAAGAATTGTAAATGTGTATTTCCTAATAAAAGATAAAAAAAAATCGAAAGAGATCACAAAAAAAAAAAAATCATTCTTAGAATCTCATATTACGACAGCAATCAAACAAAGATTAAAAAAAAAAAAAAACTCACAAACCTCATTATGTCTCAACGAGTTTCAGTCCTTAGCAAATAAGGTAAACACTCATTATACATCAGGTCTGGAAATTTTAGATTTTCAAATTTCTCAAGTCTCCTGGATCAACATTCGTTACATTCCGAACATTTTATAAAACGTCGTTAAACATTACCGAGAAATCACGTACAGTTGGATACATTAATTCCTGGCATACCTCACTCTGACGAAGTGTAAATTGTTACACCCTTAGGCCGGGAGCACACTAGCGACTCTGTGGCGCCACAAAGCCACAGCATCGTGTGGCGGGGATGTGGTCTCCCATAGGTTTCCATTGTTTTCATAGCCACGCCACGCCTGTGGCGAGGATGAGCGACAGAGAGCCACAGTCGCTTGCCACAGTCGCTAGTTTGCGCGGCAAAACTTGAAAACAATGGAAACCTATGGGAGACGACATCCCGCCACACGATGCTGTGGCTTTGTGGCGCCACAGAGTTGCTAGTGTGCTCCCGGCCTTACTGTGGGGGGAAGTAACTGAACAGCTCGTGTAAGGAGAGATGCCCAAATTGGTGGATCGGGCTAAACACAGGAACTCGCTGCACAGTCAGGGTGTGACAGGGTGTACTTTCATAGAGTGGGGTGTGTAAGAAATTCCCGTTTCCAACTTTACACGCACACATACAAGTGTTCGCATACTTAACTAGAAAAGCACTCTGAGAGTGCAGACCTCCCCAACTGCAGCCTATTTCTCGAAACCAGCTTGCCTTTCCCAGAATCAATTTAG
>NC_090747.1:104365215-104375215 GCF_036898095.1 Palaemon carinicauda | reverse complement strand
TTAGAAAATGGAAAATATGATTTTTAAAAGAATTAGAAAAAAGGAAAATATATATTTTTTCATAATTTTTTTCTAAAGTAATTTTGAAATTATTTTTTAAGTTGAAGAAACGCTCATATTTTTCCCCACAAAGGAAAGTGTGTTTTTTTTAAAGTAACTTTTTTTCAAAAAGGAAAATAAGTTTTCTTTTTCTTAAGTAAATTTGAAAGTATTTAAAGTTCAAGAATCACGAGGAAAGGTGTTCTCTAGAATGATAAAGCAAAAAGAATATTAATTCTATATTTTAATTAATGGTGAATTGATTAAGACATGAAAATAATAAATAACCTTTTTCACAGGAATATAATTTTTTTTCTAAGTGAATTTGAAAGTATTTTTAAGTTAAAGAATCATAAGGAAAGATTAAATCTAAGATGATAAAACAAAACAAAATATTTAATCTATATTTTCATAAGTTAAAGAATCATAAGGAAAGATTTACATCTTAGATGATAAAACAAACAAAAAAAATATTTAATCTATATTTTCATTAACGATGAAATGTTCAAGATATGAAAATAATAAACCAAGAGTTTCCAAAACAGTCTTCGCTATTGTGACACTGACAGGAAGGAGAAAGAGCTTCATGATATGTGATGTCAGAATCTCTCTCTCTCTCTCCCTCCCTCTCTCTCTCTCTCTCTCTCTCTCTCTCTCTCTCTCTCTCTCTCTCTCGAAAAAAAAAAAAAAAAAAAAAAAAAAGTATAACCAATGTGAAAAGGAATTTCATGCTCTCGTCAACGCTGACGATTTTTTTTTCGAAACCAGGAACATTCAATTATGATTTTTTTTGCTTGCGTTAATGCAAAATGGATTACCCTGTTAGAATGAAAATGATAATGGATAGAACACAGTTATCAGAGACGGGAATGCGTTAGATAAAAGGAATTTCCCGCTAAAGATTTTATTTTAAAGAAAGGATTAATGAAGAAGGCGTTCTTGGATTAAAATTAAATTAATATCTTTTTAAGAAAAAAAAATTATATGAAAAAGAATTTGATGGTCTAATAAAGAAAGAAGAACCTTCTGAACAAATAGTTTTCCTTTTTAATCATTTATTTAACTTGGCAGAAGCTAACTGCGTATGACGAACAAGGCCACTGGATATACGCCAGAGAAAAAGTGATGCAGAAAACCCCATACGCATTTACGAAGTAATTCTATTTTCGAAGCATTGTCCTCACTCTTCAGTGTTGGTATATATGTTACGGTCATTTTGGAAAATTGGTCATTTTACAAAATTCCACAAAATGCAATGCCAGTTTAAGGAAAACAGAAGTCAGATAAAAACATTAAAAGAAGGTAAACGTAATTCGACGAGCAGATTAATATTTGTCAATAAAACCAGATATCCTACCTTCTTTCCAATTAAAAGAAATAATAATATACGCTTATTGATACGATAAATTGGTTTAAAGATCTGAAACTAAGCAATGGCTTCAGTAATATTGACATGAATATATTTTTACCGTTGTTTTATTGTGTCAATAAATATACATATAACACGGTCTTTTTGGAAAAATGGTTATTTTACAAAAAGAACAAATTCGTGGTCACTTTGCAAAATGACCTATATATCTCGACATTTTGCAAAAGGGCCAAGATTTTAGTCCATTTACAAAATCATCTGTATCATCGTTGGTAAGGTTACGAATTCTCCAATATGCAAGTAGCTAACCTAACCTAACCTGCGTGCTGATTGGATATTTTGTAACCTTACCAACGATGATACTGATCACTTGTATATGGACCAAAATCTTGGCCCTTTTGCAAAATGTCGAGATATTTAGGTCATTTTGCAAAGTGACCACGAATTTGGCCTTTTTGCACAATGGCCGGGCATTTTGTAAAATGACCAATTTTCCAAAATGACCGAAAGATATATATATATATATATATATATATATATATATATATATATATATATATATATATATATATATATATATATATATATATATATATATTGACACAATAAAACAACGGTAAAAATATATTTATGTCAATATTATTGAAGCCATTGGTCAGTTTCAGAGCTTTATACCTATTTATTATATCAATAAGCGTATATCATTATTTCTTTTAATGGGAGAGAAGGTAGGATATCTGGTTTTATTGACAAATATTAATCTGTTCGTCGAATTACGTTTACCTTCTTTAAATTTTTTTATCTGACTTCTGTTTTCCTTAAACTGGCATTGCATTTTGTGGAATTCCTCCTCGAAGTAATAATGAAAACGACATAAAAAAAAAACAATAATAATAATAATAATAATAATAATAATAATAATAATAATAATAATAAGTAAAGGGGCACTCAGTGGAGGGCAGACTTCCGCCGCGCTGCTTATTTCTGGACCTTTAGCTTGACCTTGACCTTGATCTTTGACCTTGACATGTATTAATTAGCGTGGATTTTCATACACTCAAATATGAACCAAATTTTAAGTCTGTGACAACGATGTCCAAACTCATGGCTGATTACGTGAATTAGACATTTTGCTTGACTGTGACCTTGACCTTTGACCTTGTCCTTCCTAAATTTAATCATTTCCAGCTTTTTGCATAACAGTCAATCCCTGCAAGTTTCATTGTTCTACGATTAAAATTGTGGCCAGGAAGATGTTCACAAACAAACCCACACACACACACAAACAAAGGTAAAACATAACCTCCTTCCAACTTCGTTAGCAGAGGTAATAATAATAATAATAATAATAATAATGATAATAATAATAATAATAATTATAATAATAATAATAATAATAATAATGATAATAATAATAATAATAATAATAATAATAATAATAATAATAATAATAAACCTCCTTCCAAGTTCGTTAGCGGAGGTAATAATAATAATAATAATAATAATAATAATAATAATAATAATAATAATAATAATAATAACAGGTGTTTAACCAACTGCATTTTCCGAGCGTTGCTGTATCTCCCGAAGACGAGAGCTGAGGATGCTTAGAAGCCGTGGCATCTGGACTTACGACCTTTCAAGATCCTCAACTCTAATTACAACTGTCAGTGGTTCTCATTCTCACAATAACCCCTCATCCCCGGTATAGAATTACGGCTAGTGGGGTACGCTATGGTCTTAAGTAAGCTTGTCGTGAAATATTAGTAATTACCAATTGTAGTAATGTAAATTGGATAGATTAAATTAATTTGCATCTTTGAGGTTCGACAATTCTTTCCAGTTACATTCTATATTATTATTATTATTATTATTATTATTATTATTATTTTTGACTGAAATTGACAGAAAGGAAGGGACAACTATATATATATATATATATATATATATATATATATATATATATATATATATATACATATATATATATATATATATATATATATATATATATATATATATATATACATATATATATATATATATATATATATATATATATATATATATATATATACTATATATATATATATATATATATATATATATACTGTATATATATACACATTATTATTATTATTATTATTATTATTATTATTATTATTATCACTTGCTAAGCTATAATCCTGGTTGGAAAAGCAAGAAGCTATAAGCCCAGGGGCCCCAACAGGGAAAATAGCCCAGTGAGGAAAGGAAACAAAGAAAAATAAAATATTTTAAGAACAGTAACGGCATTAAAATAAATATTTCCTATATTAACTATAAGAATTTTAACAAAAGAAGAGGAAGGCAAATTAGATAGAATAGCGTGCCCAAGAGTACCCTCAAGCAAGAGAACTCTATAACTATAGCATGTAAGGATTGCCCAACAATAGCAATAAAAATTTATTCATAAATACGCTATTTGGATCTGAAGAGGATAATAAGAATAAATTGGGTGTTGAAATGCATGAACACTATTTGGAAAGAGTTTCAAATTGGGTCACAATTACGTTCAGTTTCCGATTAAATTTGGTTTAGCCTTTGCTAACTAACATGAATTATTAGAAAAATTTAATAAAGTAATTTAATTACTTAAGTTAATTATACAACATATAAAATCAAATTTACTCTACTTAACGATGACCATAAATAACAGAAAATAGATACTTATGATAGGTTTTTCAACATTATGCCTCTGAATAAAAACAAAGACGAACTAATGACAAAAGAGGCTTAAAGGCCACTCATGAATAGCAGAGGCAAGGGACAGTTTCATTACTCTATCAAGCAGGGCAATGCCCTAGAGACTGACCATATATACATATGATTAGCCCCCAAGCCCCCTCCACCCAAGCTAGGACCAAGGATGGCCTAGCAACGGCTGCTGATGACTCAGCAGATAGATCTATAGGCTCCCCCAAAGCCCCCATCCTTAGCTCACAATGATGGTAAGGTTGCAGCAACCAAAGTTGCGAGTTTGAGCAGGACTCGAGCCCCAGTCTGGGAATCACCTGTCCGGGACGTTACCAGATAGGCCACCACAACAAAACCTCGATTTCGATTTTGCTCTACAGATCCCCACCAAATTCAAATATTTGTACAGAGACTCGAAATCAACCCATCACAACCACATGTTTGCAGCAAACCTATTATATGAATGTATGTATATCAATTCATATACTTGAAATCACAATTATATTCATGGTTCAATTGCAAATAACTACAAAGATATGTATTCTTATACCTTCGATTTGTTGAAAAATATTACTCGGGTCACTACAAGGTTTAATACTCCGGCCATTCTTCCCCTTCTTCTCAGTTGATATTTCCAATTTCAGTCCTTTTGAAAGACGAAGGCGCAGTTCATTTCTTTTTTGATCCACTCGGTTCTTCCGCAGCGCTGGTTTTTCAAAGAGGGAGACGGGCAAAGCGAAAAGGGGGGGATATGAGGACATATTGCCTCTTTGATGTAATGGTTCAGTCCAGCGTCCAGCAAATTGACCTTCGGGGCTCTAGATCCCCTAGGGATTCTTGCGGGAAGATAACATTTTAGGGCCTTTTTAGCTCCGTCAACGAAGTTAGAAGGAGGTTATGTTTATGTCCTTATTTGTGTGTTTGTTTGTGTGCGTGTTTGTTTGTGAACATCTTCCTGGCCACAATTTTAATCTTAGAGTAATGAAACTTGCAGGGATTAACTTAAAGTAAAAATCTGAAAATGATTAAATTTTGGAAGGTCAAGGTAAAAGGTCAAGGTCACGGTCCACCAAAATGTCCAATTCACGTAATCAGGCATAAGTTTGGACATCGTTGTCACAGACACTTCAAACTTGGTTTATATTTGAGTGTATGAAAATTCACGCCAATTAATACATGTTAAGGTCAAAGGTCAAGGTTAAGGTCGAGCAAAGGGTAGAGAAATAAGATGCCGCGGCGGAGGTCTGGGCTCTACTGAGTGCCCCTCTAGTTTTCCACCACGTTTGATTTGAAATATTCATCAACTATTTTATTTTCTAACGGTTATTCTGTAAATGGCTTAGCACCAATCAAGCTGGACACCTCTGGGGCTGAAGGGAAAAGATCCTAGGGAATGTGGGTGTATTCAAACGCCCACTTTTTATTTACTACCCTTTAAGAATTTCTTCAGCTCCAGTCTGGATTAGATTTTTCTAAATAATTTTATATATGTTGCCCGTCGATGGGGCCTGCAAGTCCATTCAGGTCCAAGTTTAGGTTTAAAGGTCGCTCGTGAATGGCAGAGGCAAGAAGCAGTTACAATGTCATAGCAGGACAATGATCTAGATGGAGTCTAGAGACTGACACCAAGCTAGGACTAGGGAGGGCCAAGTAATGATTACTGATGACCTAGAGTCCATTTCTTTTAGCGATGCATATTTGCACCGACTCGCAGCGGTGCCCTTTTAGCTCGGAAAAGTTTCTGGATCGCTGATTGGTTGGACAAGATAATTCTAACCAATCAGCGATCAGGAGACTTTTCCGAGCTAAAAGAGCACCACCGCGAGTCGGTGCAAATATGCATCGCTAAAGGAAATGGACTATAGAAATGCAACGGGATTAAAAGCAGCTAGATACCGAAGAAACGCTGTCAAGACCATTAAGAATTGCCTACAGTATACGGCGTGAAGTGCACTGACAGCACTAACTCCCTCCTTACGGGAAGAGCCCATCTGTAAGGTGAATTTTATATGGATATATCTGCTTGCATTGTCTGCCAATAGGCCTCCTTAACAATTTGGAATTAATGATTTTAGTTCTTCAATTAAGATCTAGCAAAGTATACAAAAATGTTTCTTCTATAATACATGAAAGAGTTTTCCTACCAAATAAAGTAGCACTTGATAGACTCAAGGGATAAAAAGGGGGATTTCACTGCTCAAAATTGTATTCTCAATAAATATGCTTTAAACCGTCTGCATCTTTAATATGTAATTACCCCTTTGAAGGTTACTCACAGTATGTGTGTGTAGGTCATCATAGTGACGCAAGAAAGCGTACTAATTAACTGGAGGGTTTAATGGGAAGCATTATTCTTACGCTCTAAAATGTATCATAGTCTTTATAAACGTTCCTACTTTATCAAGCTGTTCATTTCCGTTTTATCTTTTTTTTTATTAGAGCGTAAAGAGTTTGAAATAAATGGGTTATAGCATTCAACCAGTTTTGAAAATAAATGGATCTTTATCATTCTTGATATATTATCATTATTATTATTATCATTATTAATTGCTAAGCTACAACCCTAGTTGGAAAAGCAGAATGCTATAAGCCCAGGGGCTCCAACAGGGAAAATAACCCAGTAAGGAAAGGAAACAAGGAAAAATAAAATACTTAAAGACCAGTAACACTAAAAAAATATCTCCAATATAAACTATGAAAACTTTAACAAAACAAGAGGAAGAGAAATAGGATTGAATAGTGTGCCCGAGTGTACCCTCAAGCAAGAGAACTCTAACCTAAGACAGTGGAAGACCATGATACAGAGGCTATAGCACTACCCAAGACTAGATAACAATGGTTTGATTTGGGAGCGTCCTTCTCTTTTCAGCGTCTAAATCACAGAGTTCTTTACTTGTTATGCTTTGGGTTGTGGTGGCCTGATAGGTAACGTCCCTGCCTGGTGATCTCCAGACGGGGGTTCGAGTCCCGCTCAAACTCATTGGTTCCTTTGGTCACTTCAACCTCACCATTCTTGTGAGATACGGATGGAGAGTTTTGGAGAGCCTATAGGTCTATCTGCTGAATCATCAGCAGCCATTGCTTAGTCCTCCCTGTTCTTAGCTTAGGTGGAGAGGGGGCTTGGGCACTGATTATATATATATATATATATATATATATATATATATATATATATATATATATAATATATATATATATATATATATATATATATATATATATATATATATATATATATATATATATATATATATATATATATATATATATACTTTATATGCATATATATATATATATATATATATATATATATATATATATATATATATATATAGTGTCCAAACCCCTCTCTACCCAAGGTAAGAACAGGGAGGGCCAGGCAATAGCTGATGACTCAGCAGATAGTTTATATGCTCCCCCTAACCCTCCATCTTTATGTCACAAGAAAGATGAGGTTGATGCGACCAAAGGAACTAACGAGTTTGAGCGGAACTCGAACGGGCATTGTCCTGCTTGCTAGGGCAAAGTCACTGTCCCTTCCCTCTGCCATTCATGAGCGGCCTTTAAGCCTTCAAAAGGGCATGAAATATCCATGCATGCTTTCTACAAAACCACTACTACTTCATCAAAGCTTTGAATCTTACAGTAATCTGAAAATTAGGGGATTTGTAAATATATATTCATTGAAATAATAATCTGTAATATTTTACATCAACAGAATTTGATTACATCTGACTCAAGAAATGAATGTATCAAATGTATCAAATGTATCAAATGTATCTAATCTCACGGCTTCAAGCCTATAGACCTAAATCCCGATCTTATTATTATTATTATTATTATTACTAGCCAAGCTACAACCCTAGTTGGAAAAGCAAGATACTATAAGCCCAGGGGTTCCAACAGGGAAAAATAGCCCAGTGAGGAAAGGAAATAAGGAAATAAATAAATGAAGAGAACAAATAACAATTAAATCATTCTAAAAAAAGTAACAACGTCAAAACAGACATGTCATATATAAACTATTAACAATAGCAAAAATAAATATGTCATAAATAAACTATAAAAAGACTCATGTCCGCCTATACGATAATGTTCGTCGAGTCTAAAATGTAAACAAGATTTCACAACTGAATAATAATGAGGGCCATCTGTCACTTTTACATGATGGTAACTGATCTCTTTAAATTTTATTATTTCCGCCAACGAAGTTGGAACGGGGTTATGTTTTACCCCCTGTTTTCGTGTGTTTGTTTGTCAACAGCTTCCTGCCACAATTTTAATCATAGAGTGATGAAACTTGCGGGGATTAACTGTTATGTAAACAGCTAGAAATGATTAAATTCTAGAAGGTCAAGCAAAATGTCCAGTTCACGTAATTAGCCGTAAGTTTGGACATCATTGTCATCGAGACTTCAAACTTGGTTCATATTTGAGTGTATGAAAATCCAGCCCAATTAAAACATGTTAAGGTCAAAGGTTAAGGTCAAGGTCGAGCAAAAAGTCTAGAAATAAGCTGTCACGGTGGGGGTCTCCGCTCTATTGAGTGCCCCTTTATTTTTATTTCGGTGTTATCATTTGTTCTGACTTCATAGAACATACTGTATGTTTTGTTCGACATTCTTGTGATGATTCAATATTTCCAATTTCTCTCCTGCGCGTCAGGCCTCTCCCTACAATAAACAATAGCAAACAGTTTCCATAAAAAATAAGTATATGGAAAAACAAAGAGATATGAAAGGGCATCTGTATTGTTTGCACAATATATGACATTATTTGACGGAACGATGAAAGGTAAACCGTTACAATAAATAGGGTTTAGTCACTAAACTGTTTTTTGTGTTGGGTATTTTGGTAGTTTAGATGTAAAGAAAATATTTTGGTATTTATTTTCAGTTATAGTACCATATTCATTAAGGTGTGATGTATTTGAAATCTAAGCTGTTCAAAATCAAAGCGAAGGTGGGTGGACTGTATCAAGGATGACCTTCGATCAAATGGATTAACCGGTGATGAGGTGTGGGACAGAGGTAGATGGAGAAAGCTGACCAGACACATCGACCCCACATAGAAGTGGGAAACGATGTAGACAAAGAAGAAGACACACATATATATATATATATATATATAATATATATATTATATATAAATATATATATATACACATATATATAATATATATGATATATAAATATATAAATTATATTTATATATATATATATAAATATATACATATATATACATAAAAATATATATATATATAAATATATATAAATATATATATATATATATATATATATATATATACATATATATGTATATATATATAAATATACATATAAATATATATATATATATATATATCAATATATATATAAATATATATATATATATATATATATATAAATATATATATATATATATATATATATATATATATATATTTAAATATAAATATATATAAATATATATATATATATATATATATATATATATTTAAATATAAATATATAAATATATATATATATAAATATAAATATATATAAACATATATATAAATATATATATATATAAATATATATATAAATATATACATACATATATATATATATATAAATATATATATATATATACATATATATATATATATATATATATATATATATATATATTAGAGTAAGAGAGATAAAGGAACTGGATTATCAATCTAAAATGTTGATTAGCTAAAAAGACTTTAGTCAACGGAACTTTTAATAGTACTTTCGAAATATCTATTAGAAATGACCACCAATTGAAAATTTGAACGTTTAAGTCAAATGCATGATAGACATTACACTAATCATAAAACAAAAACTA
>NC_090747.1:104345215-104355215 GCF_036898095.1 Palaemon carinicauda | reverse complement strand
ATCTATATAAAGAATTTGCCAAGCACAAGAACTAGACGACCCATTAAAGATGCAATATCAGCAAATTCTCAACATCCATTCCACTCGAACCAACAAAAATCAAATTAAAAATCCCTTCAAAATCCCGCCTGATACCTCCAACTGAGATGAATCCATTACGTATAACAAACCTCAAATCACAAACGCCAAGGTCACAAGATACATTCACATTTGATTACTAAATAGATTCACCGAATTCCACTTCCTGTGTTCAATGGGCCGTGAAAGATTTTTTCTTTCTCCAAAAAGTACCAATATAACAATGTATTGAAAATCCTGCGGGAACATAATAACACGTGCAAGCAAGATCACTGCCGACCAAGGCACAACAAAGCAGGGCCAAACAATGCTTGCTTTGCGACAAAGGAAGGCTCATTAATATAACTAATTAACCAAACTGTGATCAACTAGTATACGCGACCCGTCAAAAATGACTGCTAAATACTTGGGATACACGCACACATATTCAAACCTTCCCACCCCCGAGTGTACCACTCGGGGAAACCCCTCTCACCAGGGTATGGCTACTTGCTCTCCCCACAAACCAAGGGATGGGGAGAGACCAAGTAGCCATACGTGTTAATGCCCTTCAGCATGATAGGAAAGAAATACAGGTATATATATGTATATATCCAGCCACTTGCTCCTTATTATATAGATGAGATAGATTCAAATAAGCTCTCCCCACAAACCAAGGGATAGGGAGAGACCGAGTTGTCATACGTGTGTCAATGCCTTTCAGCATGATAGGAAAGAAATACATGTATATATATGTATATATCCAGCCACTTGCTCTTTATTATATAGATGAGATAGACTCAAATAAGCAACATCCCTATTTCATGAGAACTAAAAACCCTGTTTTCTCATTTCGGGTGGGAACTGTCGCCCCCCCCCCCCCCCCGCCCACCTTAACCCCCTCTCCTATGTTTTTCCGCTGTTGCAAATAGGATGTCAAAAACAGAGATCAATATCCATGTCTTGCATTACCATATAGATCTGTAATCGTCAGACATGTCATGCAATCCTATTTGCTGTTTCAAGTCATGATCTTTCATTCACACTCCCATAAAAAAGTTCTCTCTCTCTCTCTCTCTCTCTCTCTCTCTCTCTCTCTCTCTCTCTCTCTCTCTCTCTCTCTCTCTCTCAGAGATCGCGATATTATTATCATTATTACTAGCTAAGTTACAACCCTAGTTGGAAAAGCTAGATGCTATAAACCCAAGGGGTCCAACAGGGAAATATAGCCCAGTGAGGAAAGGAAATAAGGAAATAAATAAACGATATTAGAAATAATGAACAATTAAAACCAAATATTCTAAAATTATTAAAAACATTAAAAGATATTTCATATATAAACTATAACAAGACTTGTCAGCCTGTTCAGTACGAAAACATTTGGTGCAAGTTTGAACTTTTGTAGTTCTACTGAATCAACTACCCAATTAGGAAAATTATATTACACAACTTGGTCACAGCTGGATTAAACTTCTAGAGTAATGTGTAGTATTGAGCCTCATGATGGAGAAGGCCTGCCTATTAGAACTAACTGCATGCCTAGTATTACGAACAGGATGAAACTGTCCGGGAAGATCTGAATGTAAAGGATGGTCAGAATCATAAAAAAAAAAAAAAAAAAAAAAAAAAATCTTATGCAACATGCATAATGAACTAATTAAACGACGGTGTCAGAGATGATATACCAACCTAGCATGAAATTTGTAAGCTGATAACCTTTGTGGATATTCATATACTCAAATATGAACCAAGTTTGAAGTCTCTGTGACAACGATGTCAAAACTCAAGCAAGAAAAGTCTACCCCAAGGCAGTAAAAGACCATGGTAAAGAGGCTATGGTACTACCCAACTATAGAGAACAATGGTTTGATTTTGGAGTGTCCTTCTCCTAGAAGAGCTGCTTACCATAGCTAGAGTCTCCTCTACCCTTACCAAGAGGAAAGTAGCCACTGAGGAATTATACTGCAATAGTTAACCCATTGAAAAATTGTTTGGTAATCTTAGTGTTGTCAGGTGTATGAGTACAGAGGATAATATGTGAAGAATAGACCAGACTATTCTGTGTATGTGTAGTTAAAAGAAAAAATGAGCCGTAATCAGAGAGAGGGATCCAATGTAGTACTGCCTGGCCAGTCAAAGGACCCAATAACTCTCTAGAGGTAGTATCTCAACGGGTGGTTTTACTAACGATAAAACAACTCGGTTTCCGCATGAACCAATACTATCCCTAGAGATCAACTTCCTCTTGAACATTCCTTATGAAGCCAAACATTAACTTCCATTCAAGGTGGATTAATACACTGATATAATGGCAAGCATAGCGGATGTTATCAGCTTAACATTTTTTTTTTTTAAATGAAGGGGGGGGGGGGGTCCATGCCCACAAAGAGAATTTAAATGCATTTGATCCTCGGATTCCTAAGATCTGGAATACATAAATTGGCTCATAAAAATACTTTCCTTTAATAGCTTACTAGCTTTCTTTCGTCTACAGAGTCACAAGCAGAGAATAGGTAGGTTTGTGTAATCATTCCAGACGACTTATACGTATACTTTCTACCGCCAACCTATCTACAAATAGATCTACTGTATCTAAAAATGCACACATATATATGTTACATATATATATATATATATATATACGTATACACACATACATACATATATATGTATGTATGTATGTATATATATACATATATATATATATATATATATATATATATATATTTACATATATATATATATATATATATATATATATATATATATATATATATATATATAAAGTTCCAGCTGTTCCAATGAATTCAAAAGACCCTTCATATACGGATGATGAAAAATACACACTAAAGGGGTGTGTCTCGAATCCCTATATTTGAGGACACATTCATTTTTCATTCATGAGAAAAGACCGGAATTAAGTACCCGGGAAACGCAATCCCTTAGGCTTATCATAGGCTCTCGAGAAAGACAAATCTCTCACACGAACTCTTACAGTTCCTGTTGTTCCTCGCACGTTCTGTTCTTATTTTGTTTCTTGTTGGATATCATCATCATCTCCTCCTACGCCTATTGACGCAAAGGGCCTCGGTTAGATTTTGCCAGTCGTCTCTATCTTGAGCTTTTAATTCAATACTTCTCCAATCATCATCATCTATTACGCGCTTCATAGTCTTCAGCCATGTAGGCCTGGGTCTTCTAACTCTTCTAGTGCCTTGTGGAGCCCAGCTGAACGTTTGGTGAACTAATCTCTTGGGGAGTGCGAAGAGCATGTCCAAACCATCTCCAGCTACCCCTCATTATTCTTGTGGACAGACGTTAAAAAATGATAATCATCTTTCTGTTTGGTGAAATCTTTGAGGTTTTCAAATCGCTTAAATAGATCATTGTACTTATTGTTTCTCAGGAACAGACGTTAAAAAATGATAATTAATCATCATTCTGTTTGGTGAAATCCTCGTGCTTTTCAAAGCATTCAAATCAGTCATTGTATTATTTTGTTTTTTATGGACAGACGTTAATACAAAAGTTAATTAATCATCTTTCAGTTCGCTAAAAACCTTCATCTTTTTCAAACCGTTTAAATAGGTCCTTGTAGTTATTGTTCCTTGTTGACAGAAGTTAAAATAAATATATTAATCCTCTTTCTGTTCGCTAAAATATTGTGATAAAATAATTTTAATCGGTTTGTATTTTTTTTTTCTTGTAGACTAACGTTAAAAAAGGGATATTAATCAACTTTCTGTTTGTTTAAATCTTCAAGGTTTTCAAATAATTTAAATCAGTCATTGAATTTTCCGTGCCACACAGGGAAATAAAAAAAGTTTGTTGTTCAATATTCAACCAAAAATGTTGAAAAAAAAAATATTTCATTCCTCTTTCTGTTTGCTGAGATATTGTGATTTTAAAACAATTCTAATCGGTATTTGTATTTCTTTGTTTCTTGTAAAAAATCGTCTAAAAAAAGATATTAATCAACTTTCTGTTTGTTCAAATCTTCGAGGTTTCAAAATAATTCAAATCACTCATTGAATTTTCCCTGCAACACAGGAATAAAAAAGTTTGTTGTTCAATATTCAAGCAAAAATGTTGAAAAAAAAAAATATATCATTCCTCTTTTTGTTCGCTGAAATATCGTGATTTTAAAACAATTCTAATCGATAATTGTATTTCTTTGTTTCTTGTAAACAATCGTTTAAAAAAGGATATTAATCAACTTTCTGTTTGTTTAAATCTTCGATGTTTTCAAATAATTTAAATGACTCATTGAATTTTCCCTGCAACACGGGAAAAAAATAAAAAAGTTTGTTGTTCAATATTCAACTAAAAATGTTGAAAAAAATATATATATCATTCCTCTTTCTGTTAGCTGAAATATTGTTATTTTAAAACAATTTTAATCGGTATTTGTATTTTTTTTTCTTTCTTGTAGAAAAACGTTAAAAAAAAAGGATATTAATCAACTTTCTGTTTGTTTAAATCTCCGGTTTCAAAATAATTTGTCACTCATTGAATTTTCCCTGCAACACAGGAATAAAAAAGTTTGTTGTTCAATATTCAAGCAAAAATGTTGATCCCTATGCATGGGTAAACTTGCTATATGTTCATTAAAGCGTATGTTCGAAAACAAGTCAATGCAATTTGCAAAATAATGGTTATTGCGAGCCTGTTTTTACAAAGTGTATACATTCTGAGATTTCCTTTTCATTTATATTACCTTTCTCTTTTTCCTCGTCTTTCTTTTTTTTAGCTTATTTTCTCTTTATTCCCAGTTTCGATATTCCACTTTTGTTTATTTTTCCATTTTCAATAGTTTATCCTCTCTCTCTCTCTTATTAGGTTTTCCTCTCTCCTTTCCCCTTATTAGTTTTCCTGTCACCCTCCTATTAGTTTTTCCTCTCTCCATCTCTCTAATTACTTTTCCTCTCCCTCTCTAATTAGTTTTCCTCTCCCCCTCTCTCTAATTATTTTTCCCCCTTTCTACTATCCCTCTCTCTTATTAGTTTTTCCTCTCTCTTTCTCTCTAATTAGTTTTCTTCTCCCTCTCTCTAATTATTTCCCCCCTTTCTATCCCTCTCTCTCATTAGTTTTTCCTCTCTCTTTCTCTCTCATTAGTTTTTCCTCTCTTCCTCTCTTTAATTATTTCCCCCCTTTCTATCCCTCTCTCTCTCTCTCTCTCTCTCATTAGTTTTTCCTCTCTTCCTCTCTCTAATTACGTTCCCCCACCCCGATCTCTCTCTCTCTCTCTCTCTCTCTCTCTCTCTCTCTCTCTCTCTCTCTCTCTCTCTGCCAGTCTACGTATGGCCAGCTACAATCCACTAAAATATGCAACAAAACCGTTCAAAAATGCACAGGCAAGCCAGAATACTTTGGGGTCGTGCAGACTGGGGACACTAACAGGGTCAATTCTTGTTTAAGATTGGATATGCCGATAGCTGACCTTTCAACAGGATGATGACCTGGTACATGTTTCATTCACGGGCTGGACGTGACGCGTCTTTCCCAGTGCAGGTGATGGACACTGCATTGGGTGGGTCAGGAGTGGTATTTCAATCTTACTTCAGATATTTTTATTCTGTTTTAATTATTTTTCTTTATTTGAATATGCTGAGTTTTCAAGTTAATTGGCTACATTTGGGCTTCTTAATATGGATGCTTAAATATTTAGGAAATTTAAATGGTATTTACCCTTAGTTCAGATATTTTGCCTGTGTTTTGATTATCATTTTTTTTTACATAAGGGTCTTTAATTTGAATATGCTGACGTAACAAGTTAAAGGGGTATATTTTGGCATTTTCAAAATGAATGCTTAAACTTTAGAAAATTTAAATGGCATTTT
The DNA here is from genome assembly GCF_036898095.1 of Palaemon carinicauda. Taxonomy (NCBI): domain Eukaryota; kingdom Metazoa; phylum Arthropoda; class Malacostraca; order Decapoda; family Palaemonidae; genus Palaemon; species Palaemon carinicauda. The sequence goes on along the minus strand of NC_090747.1, from coordinate 104,349,318 downwards.
ACCATTACTTAGGATATTTTTCCACTGTTTTGTTCAATTGTTTTTTTCCATAAGAGTTTTTATTTTGAATATGCTGACGTAGCAAGTTAAAGAGGTATATTTTGGCATTTTCAAAATGGATACTTAAACTTTAGAAAACTTAAATGGCATTTTACAATTACTTCAGATATTTTTCCTCTTTTGATTGTTTGTTTACATAAGGTCTTAAATTTGAACACACTGAGTTTGCAAGTTAATGGGCTATATTTTGGCCTTTTCAAAATGGATGCTTAAACATTTTGGGAAATTTAAATGGTATTTACCCTTACTTCAGATATTATTCCTCTGTTTTGATTATTTTCTTTTTTCAAAATGGTCTTTAATTTGAATAGGCTGAGTTTGCAAGTTAATGGACTATATTTTGACCTTTTCAAAATGGATGCTTAAACAATTATGAAATTTATTTTAATTGCATAAATTGATCACTTGCTATATCTTGACTTTGCAAGATAATGGGCTATATCTGGCCTTCTCAAAATAGACGCTTAACCAATCAAGATATTTAATTATAATTGCATAATTTGATCCATTGCTATATCTTGAATTTGCAAGTTAATGGGATTTATTTGGCCTTTTCAAAATGGACACCTAAACAATTAAGAAATTTCATTCAATTGCATAATTTGATCATTTGTACGGGTATAGCACAACGATCCATTTTAGGTTTGTATGAAAATCAAATTATTTTTTATAATTTATGTAATAGTACGTTTTTTCCTTTTGATATTTTAACTTTAATATGGTTATGAACCCGTCCTAATCACCCACAGAATTGATTGAAATACCATAACCACACAAGAGAAATTCCAAGACTTCGATTTTATTATTTAAGTATCTTAATAATGATATGTAAGAACCACTTTACCTTTCATGTTTTACATTCCCAACAATATTTCAAACATACATGTTAACCCCCCCCCCCAGACCTTAATCATACAATGGCCCAAGATAACATCTCAAATATAAACATAGTAGTTATAATAGTTAACTTTAAAATCTACGCGTAAACATAAGTAGGGGAGCATTTATAACATGTTTCTATAAATATTGTTCACTATAAGAATGGGATAGTTTTATCAACATTTAATAAAACATAACATATTTTTCTTTAATTCTTAAAAAAAAAAAACGGTTTGCTAGCAAAGCTTATAATCGTGTTACATCATCAAAAATATTTTTCAGGTACTTTTAAATAATTTCCAGCCAAAAAAAATCATGTAAAAGGCATCCATCAAGTTTAAAACACGATATATATAAGGTCTCCATAGAGAGAGAGAGAGAGAGAGAGAGAGAGAGAGAGAGAGATGAGAGAGAGAGAGAGAGAGAGAGAGAGAGAGAGAGAAAATCGAAAGTTAAAAGGTCTTCTGAGAGAGAGAGAGAGAGAGAGAGAGAGAGAGAGAGAGAGGAGAGGAGAGAGAGAGAGAGAGAGAGCTCGAAACTTAAAAGGTATTCAGAGAGTGAGAGAGAGAGAGAGAGAGAGAGAGGAGAGAGAGAGAGAGAGAGAGATAAAAGCTCGAAACTTAAAAGTTCTTTAGAGAGAGAGAGAGAGAGAGAAGAGAGAGGGAGAGAGAGAGAGAGAGAGAGAGAGAGGAGAGAGAGAGAGAGAGAAGAAACTCAAAACTTAAAATGTCTTCAAGAGAGAGAGAGAGAGAGAGAGAGAGAGAGAGAGAGAGAGAGAGAGAGAGAGGAGAGAGAGAGGAGAGAGAGAAAGGAGGAACTATCCTAGATCGTCCTAATACAGCCTTTGTTGGCCTGTTACCACCGACAAAAGTCAACCACTTACTTCTATCCCTCTGGCCAACATAAACCTCAAATTTCCCATTCTCTCCTTCCTTTTTATCTATTTTTTTTTATTCTTCTTTCTTTATATATTACGTCGTATTACTCTCTTCTCCCGAGTCTCTATTCTTTTACGTATTTTCCCTTGTTTCTTTGTCTTCTGAATGCTCATTATTTACGCTCGCGGATGTGCGTACGATTGTTTGTTTGTTTGTTTGTTAGATTGTCCAGCCCTTGTTGCTGGACACGAGCTTCTTTTTGTCACAAGGAATCCTTTGTCTATTTAATCATAACCCCCTCTCTCTCTCTCTCTCTCTCTCTCTCTCTCCTCTCTCTCCTCTCTCTCTCTCCTCTCTCTCTCTCTCTCTAATGCCTTTTTCTATGAAAAAAAATTCAAATGAAAATAAGTAGATAAATAGATAAAGCTACACAAAGGCAAAAATTCACTATTGCTAGAGAGAGAGAGAGAGAGAGAGAGAGAGAGTGAGAGAGAGGAGAGGAGAGAGAGAGAGAGAGGGAGAGAGAGAGAATTTTGTCGTATGTCAAAACTCTATGTTTCGAATTACTTTCAAAACTTCACAATAGCAATAATATAAGACTACTAATACGACCAGAAAGAGAGAGAGAGAGTGAGAGAGAGAGAGAGAGAGGATGAGAGAGAGAGAGAGAGAGAGAGAGAGAGAGAGAGAGGTCTCATCTCACGTTCCTTCCACAGATGAGGAGGACATGTTCATGGTGGTTGATCTCCTGCTGGGGGGCGACCTTCGGTACCACATCCAACAGGGCGGTCCAGTTCACAGACGAGGCCGTGCGACTGTATATACTGGAGGTGGCTTCTGCCTGCATTACCTACATGCCAGAAATATAATTCACAGGTGAGGAAAGCTTTCCCTTGGAAAAAGCAGGGATTTTAACGAGTAGTCACACAGGTGCATGAAGAGTTGAGAGAATATATATATAATATATATATATATATATATATATATATATATATATATATATATTATATATATATATATATATATATATATATATATATACACACACACACATATATATATATATATATATATAACACATTCCATTCGTCATTATAAAATCTTAATACATACATACATACATATATATATATATATATATATATTATAATATATGTATGTATGTATTAAGATTTTATAATGACGAATGGAATGTGTTTTATATATATATATATATATAATATATATATATATATATATATATATATACATATACATATATATATATACATATACATATATATATATATATATATATATATACATACATATACTTGAGTGAATGTGTACGTATTTCATAAACTTATTTTCTCTACAATGTTGTCTTGTCTGGAAACCCCCACCCCCTCCCACACAGAGTTTCACGGTAAAATTCTATTATTTCCGTTGGCTTCTCTCAAGCGAAACTAAATGCCTTAAATCCTGAACACAACAAAATGTTGTTATTTTTCCTTTTCTTTTTCAATACACTTTTGTATTTAAGACTTGATTTTTTTATAAGTGGATTTTTAGGAATCTTTGCAATTTGTATATACGAATTCTTCTTTTTATCTTATCTTTTCATATATCTTATCATTGCTTAATTATTAGATAAATTGTAGTTTTATCGGGCCATTTTACCTACGTATTCTATCCTGGCCTTGCTAGTAATTCTAAATGTAAATAGACAAACATACCCCTTGCAATTTGAGCATTTGAATTCATCTTTTTATTTTGTCTTTTCATATCATCTTATCATTGCTTAATTATTAGATAAATTGTAGCTTTATCAGACCATTTACCTACGTATTCTATCCACGCCTGCTGGTCTTCTAAATCGCTTAATCATTAGACAAAATTGTAGTGGCCTAATAGTAATGTCCTTGCCTGGTGCTCGCCAAATGGGGGATCGAGTCCCACTCAAGCTCGTTAGTTCCTTTGGTCGCTGCAACCCTCACCCTTTTTGTGAGCTAAGGATGGGTGGTTTGTGGGAGCCTATAGGTCTACTTGCAGCCATCAGCAACCAATGCCTGGCCCTCCCTGGTCCTACCTTGGGTGGAGAGGTGGCTTAGGCGCTGATCATATGTATATTTGGTCAGTCTCTAAGGCACTGTCCTGCTTGATAGGGCAATGCCACTGGTCCCTTGTCCTCAACCATTCATGAGAAGCCTTTAAACCTTTAAACCTAACTATGTCTTCTATCCTCGCCTTGCTAACATTGTAATTTAAAAGCAATCGTCTTAAATTTCATTGGATCTAAAATTCTTA
>NC_090747.1:104327715-104340215 GCF_036898095.1 Palaemon carinicauda | reverse complement strand
TAGTATAAGTCATTGAAAACTGAAGATTTTAAAATAGTATGTTTAGTTATTAGTTAGGTATTACTGATCAGGCTCAAATTGCCTATCAAACAGACTGGTTAATGACTTAATTTCCTCCTCGAGATGCCTTGTAGCATTTTCTCCCAGGATGTAAATTTGGGGATTTTTTCGTTTACTTTAAACTGTTGCTTATATGTAACGTGCACATGTATGCTTACACATACACACACACACACATACATACATATATATATATATATATATATATATATATATTTATACATATATATATATATATATATTATACACACACACACATATATATATATATATATATAGATATATATACATACATATATATATATATATATATATATATATATATATATATATATATTTATATATAAACACATATATATATGTATATATTTGTGTGTGTGTATATAATATATATATATATATATATATATATATATATATATATATATATATATATATATATATATATATATATATGAATGGCGAGCGATTGTGACGCAGTTCCGGTAGGCCCTGCTGCTTCCTCCGGTGCCTTAGATGACCGCGGAGGTAGCAGCAGTAGGGGACTCAGCAGTATGAAGCTTCATCTGTGGTGGAAAGGTGGGAGGTTGGGCTGTGGCACCCTAGCAGTACCAGCTGAACTCGGCTGAGTCCCTGGTTAGGCTGGAGGAACGTAGAGAGTAGAAGTCCCCTTTTTTGTTTGTTTCTTGTTGATGTCGGCTACCCCCCAAAATTGGGGGGAGTGCCTTTGGTATATGTATGTATGATGATATATATCGTGAATATGTGTGCGTGTGTGTATATTATACTAGTAGCTTTTTACCAGTTCCATATTTATAAAAGATTCTTAAAAAGAAATCTTGAAAAATTGAATATGAATAAAAATAACTGAGTCGAAATATTATACAGCACCATTAAAAGGATATACTGTATCAATTTATACCCACTAGTCTTTCTAAGAAAACTAAGAAAATTATTATGTATATGTGAGGAGAGAGAGAGAGAGAGAGAGAGAGAGAGAGAGGAGAGAGAGAGAGAGAGAGAGAGAGAGAGAGAGAGAGAGAGAGAGCATTCTTCTCGAGTGCAATATTACTTCAGGTATTATAAAAAGAAAAATATGGTTTAAGGAAAATTGAATTTATATAATTTCATCATTGGTCTACCAGACAATAATCTTATTACCTTTATTCAAGTCTAACTTCTAAGTAAAATGAATTTTCGTTTTCGTTTTAAGCTTAAGTGAAAGTCGATTTCAGCTCCCTATTCTCCCTACAGGTCACGTCCACCTGACAGACTTCAACATAGCAACCGTTCTAAGGGAAGATCAATTAGCCACCTCGATGTCCGGGACTAAACCTTACATGGGTGAGTTACTCCATCAGGATGTCTCTACTGTAAATTCATTTTGGTGTTATGAAAATCATTGCCTATGCCTTATTTTCTTATAAATTGTATATTCTTTCAAAATTTTTACATTTTAACTCCACGAATACTTACAGGAACATACTAAATTCTGTGGCTTTGATAAAAGAATCAAGGCTAAAGTGAGAAAATGTTAAGCATTTCATAATGTATATCTACATTTTATGCACACATATACAGTATATATATATATATATATATATATATATATATATATATATATATATATATATATATATATATATACATGTATATATATGTATATATAAATATATATATATATATATATATATATATATATACACACATGTATATATATGTATATAAATATATATATATATATATATATATATATATATATATATATATATACATTTATATATACATACATATACATGTATATATATAAATATACATATATACATATACATGTATATATACATACATATATATGTATATATATATACATACATATATATGTATATATACATACATATATATATATATATATATATATATATATATATATATATATATATATATATATATATATATATATATTCTATTCCGTCAAGGTGTCAATATAACAATTATCACCTTATCTATCTTTTAACGTCGCTTGAATTATGAATGACCCCCGATGCAGTAAGCTCTCACTACATCATCTGTGACATATCCCATAATAAAAAAACCTTCACTGATGCACGATTTACAAGACTCGCTTCTCTCTTGAATTTACTTTTGCGCTCCTGGTTATGAAGACCCATTTATTCTCATACCTTTGACACTCCATTTACTTGACGTTACCAAGGTCTTCCTCTCCATCCTTCTATCGCTCTAAAATTATGCTCTCCTGACTACTATACTCGATTTTTTTAATGAGGCGCATTTGTACCGACTCGCAGCGGTGCCCTTTTAGCTCGGAGAAGATTCCTGCTATCTGATTGGTTAGAATTATCTTGTCCAACCAATCAGCGAGCAGGAAACTTTTCCGAGCTTAGAGGGCACCCCTGCGAGTCCGTGCAAATATGCCTCACTAAAAAGAATTGACTATAGACATTAAAATTGACTAATCTTGCCATTCCCTTTAGAAAAGAAGAGATTGATACAATACACCAGTACAGGAATGTTAATTCATGCTGGATGGTGTATTACAGTGAAAGGGGAGTAAAAGAAGAGTTATAAATAATTGAAAACAAAGAATATAAAGGGGATATGAGATAGGAAACACCACTAAGAGAGATTTCATAAACAGATTTAATATATATGAAGAGACTGTTTACAGTCTACAGAACAATTATATTCTCTATATAATAAGGAGTAAGTGTTATGTTTTATATATGTATGTATATATATATATATATATGTATATATATATATATTTACATATATATATGTATACATATATATACATATATATATATGTATATATATATATATATATTTACATATATATATATATGTATACACACACACACACACACACACACACATATATATATATATATATATATATATATATATATATGCGTGTGTGTGTGTGTATGTGTACCCTCCAAGTGTAAATACTCCCAGCTGAATACCACAAGTTTTATGCTTCACAACGTTATGTCAGTCACTTTCCCCCCACTGTTTAACTTCAGGGTAGCATTGAAGGAGATATTCCCATTTAAATGTTGCATAATTCACCCAACCCTCATTTCGCTATGTGGATTCAACGCCGAGGAAAGAAATTATAAGGGATTTTTTTTCCCAGACTCGGATTACGGTATGTTCAAAGCTAACGGATAGCTGGGATTTTTATATTCTGGCGTTCAGGTGGGGTCAGGGACACCTTTACACAACAATTACGTTGTTGTACCATTACAAAAATGCTATTTCTACGTTTCTATCTAAATACTTTTGTAATGTATGCAATATGTGTGTCTGTCCGTGAGTGTATCCCTTTCCGAGAGGGGATACCTTAACGTTGTGAAAGGGTTTGTGTATCGCCATGAACAGTATAGCTGTACTAGTCTGGACGCACCCATACTAGCTTGGATTGCTGTAAGCATCATCAATCCACAGTGGCCAACGTGGGGATGAAAATGGCCAAACCCCAGACATGAATAAGGGCATGTTGAGAGCCTTTGACCAGCAGTGGACTAGAAACAGCTGCATTTGATGTTGTTGTTTTTGGTGGTGTGTGTGTGTGTGTGTGTGTGTGTGTGTGTGTGTGTGTGTGTGTGTGTGTGTGTGTGTGTGTGTGTGTGTGCAAATTTAGTTCATCTTTAAAGAGCAAAATAAAAAAATGAGATGATTTTAACATTCGATTTCATATTCTTGCAAACGTTTGCCACATTACTTTCTTAGTTATGAAATTAGAATCGGAAAATTATATATATTCACTAATTTCACATTTCCTCTGTTCTCTTACCCTTCTCACTGGCAACGTTCACGATGTTCGAGTAAAAGTAAAAATGTTGGAATATATATTACCAGGCATTTGGCGTTTTAAAAACGGATATATTGACGTTAAGGAGTGATATTACGATCACCAACCCGTTAAAGATAATTACAAAGTAGAGTAGAAAATACGGTCGCCTGTATTTTACTGAAATACGGCTGAGAACAGTATATTGTTACAGAGAATTTCCGATTAGAAATACGGTTTTTTTTTAACAGTGTTCGAAAAACAGTTCCTAATGTTCCTACACCATGGGTTTCTGCTTCGGAAACGGAAGCAGGAAGCGAAGTCCAGAGTTTGACGGGAGTGGGAAAGGTATGTGTTTTGTATTCCTGTATTCATCAAATAGTCCACAAATTGTTAATAGTTGCTGGCTGAAACAGTTGTATCAATTACACCATGACGTAATTTAACGGATCCATTTTATTTTAAAATCAAAGTGAACACTTTAAAGTCCTGTGAAGATGTCGCAAGTATTGAAATGATTATCATTATGAAAATCTGATACATTCTATGTGTATGGGAAAAATCGTGTTTCCTTACAAAGTAATTATTTACATATAAAATTTATGTACTAAAATGTTCATTACTGATGATTTCTTGCCTCTGATAAGGATATGTTTTGGGTTTCTATTCTATTTTCTTTAGCGTTTACATAAAAACTATGATTGATTGATTGATTATAAGTTACCTGGCATCTTGACATCTAAGGTCATTGACGCCAATATTATTCTTTATAAATAAATAAATGGTAATTCAGTTTAAAACAATATAAACAAGACCCTGCTCAATCTCACTAGTTTCTTTTAGTGTTTGTAACCTCACCATCATTGTGAGTTTGGGGGAGCCTATAGATCTAACTGCTGAGCCATCAGCAGCCAGTGTCTGGCGCTCCCTGGACCTAGGTTGGGTGAAGAGGGGTCTTGGGCGCTGATCATATGTATATATGGTCAGTATCTAAGGCACTATCCTATTCAGGTATAATCACTGTCTATTGCCTCTGCCATTCATGGGTGACCTTTAAACCTTTAAACTTATTATTAATCATACCGAAAACTACTGAAAACTTTAAAATCCGAAGAAAATGTTGGTGTTGTTTGATTAAGGTACCTTATGCCAGCAAAGGTAGGAACAGCAATTTAATTGAAAGCTGGAAATAGAAATTGACTGTTGCACTGGAAAGGTTTTAGCTGAGGTATGCAATCTATTGAGTGTTCTTGTTTAATTAGAATTCTGTTGATGTCCAGACTACTCGTGTCCGATTGCTGCAACTACTTTAAACTTTCAATTCTCTCTCTCTCTCTCTCTCTCTCTCTCTCTCTCTCTCTCTCTCTCTCTCTCTCTCTCTCTCTCTCTCCAGTGGCTATTCAACACAATACTTAATTGTAAATTCCCTAGATGATGCGTTTAATGAAAAATTGGTTTTGATAAAAATTCACCAAATATTTTTTCATAACATTTCCTAACAACCTCAAGGCAATATAGGGATTCTTAGCATCTAGAGCCTGTAAATTAGATTACAGTCTGGTCTCTCTTTATCCTGCTCTCTTTATATATACTACACATACATAAACATTTATAATATCCAGTATATATATCAACATACAACCGTACCTATAATTAGATATACATACATAGGTACATTAATCTACATATACATGTAATACACACACACACACACACACACACATATATATATATATATATATATATATATATATATATACATACACAATAGTGAAAATAATCAAGGGTAAACATATAAAGTAATTCAAAATCCTTCCTATGTCACCACCCGTTTCGCTATTCGTGTTGTTCCACGCTTGTATTGATGGCATAACATCATTCCAGCTACCAAATCTATTGTTCAGAACACTGCTCTCATTTCCAGGACTCTTCATCTCCCGTATTCGTTCTTGATATGATTGGAATAATCAAACGCCCTGAGATGACATATAAGGAAAACAACCCAACTCGAAAACAACCTATCCGACTTATAACTCTCCCGGCAAACAATTCACCTCGCATAGAAACAAGCCAGGCAAACAATCTGCGCTGTTAAAAACTTGCATTAAAAATGGTAAAAGTCCTGGAATAAATGTTGCCATGCATTTACCGTTTTGAAAAACGGATATATTGACGTTAAGGAGTGATATTACGGTCACCAATCCGTCAAAGATAATAGCAGAGTATGATTGAACTACGGTCGCCTGTATTTTACTGAAATACGGCTGAGAAGTATATTTTTACGGGGAATTTCCGATTAAAATTATGGTTTCTTTTTTTTTAGTGTAGCCCATAAGAGAGAGAGAGAGAGAGAGAGAGAGAGAGAGAGAGAGAGAGAGAGAGAGAGAGAGAGAGAGAGAGAGAGAGAGGAGAGAGAGAGTTATAATAAGTTACAAGGATTTTCGATGTCTCAAAGACTTTTTAGTCCATTCGCAGAGACTCCACTTGTTCTCTGGTGGAGCGATTTATTTTAAGCATTCAAGAGAGTTCTTATGGTCTTGTCTAACTTATTCTTGAACTCAGAGAGAGAGAGAGAGAGAGAGAGAGAGAGAGAGAGAGTTATAATAAGTTACAAGGATTTTGGATGTCTCAAAGACTTTTTAGTCCATTCGCGGAGACTCCACTTGGTCTCTGGTAGAGCGATTTATTTGACGTTCCTATGAGAGAGAGAGAGAGAGAGAGAGAGAGAGAGAGAGAGGGAGAGAGAGAGAGAGAGAGAGAGAGAGAGAGAGAGAGAGAGAGAGAGAGAGAGAGAGAGGTAAAATGTCGTGGCCTACCCCATCAGGACGAAAATCTAGATATATATAGTTGACTTTGGCAATCTTGCCGGACTCAGGGGCCAATCTATCTAGATCTTCACTAAGTGAGAAAAATCTATCGCCGGCGAATAAAGGTTAAAGGTGTTCTCCTGGCCAGTCGTATATCCCAGAATGGGTACATTTATCTTTAAAAACTGCAATAACAGTCCATTCGCTGACATCACTTAAGCGTCTATACACACGCATGTGTGTGCGCGCGCACACACAGCAACTATGAAAGGTGCTGTTTTTGGTATGCGATCTTATTTATGGCGTGATCTCAGAAATTACTCTTTTGCTTTCGTATGCGATCTCAATATTTTTAATAGGTAAAAAATCAAAAATAATAGAAAATCTAATGTTTCTTGCTTCGCCGTGCGCTCGCTTCGCTCGCGAAAAAATATAAACATTAAGCTCCGTATGTACTGGCAATCGGTAATGTTGAGCTGCGCACGCTAACATCAATGATTGATTATTATTTCTTAGATAATTATTCCCAGTATATATATATATTCTTTTTGTATTATAATAATATCAATAATTTCTGTCTATGAGTAGTCGATAATCCAAGCGTTTTTCAAACTTCTGAAATGTACTCAGTTTAATGTTTATTTCTTAAATGACTTTACTGACATCATCTTTCTCAACACCCTCTAGTGTTCTGAATATCTTCCATGGAAATCTTTCAAATACCAGTCAAGGCATCCGAAGGTGATGTATAAACAATATAGAGCACTAAACTCAAGGGGGTAGGCTCCAGCGAGTTGTTCATAGACGCGGACAACCAGGGGTTTGTCAGTTCCCCCACAGATGGGAGAGACCGAACAGCTACACATCTGGCAATGCCGGAAAGAAATATGCAGTACACACACACAAACACATACATACACACATTATATATATATATATATGTATATATATATATATATATATATATATATATATATATATATATATATATATGTATGTTATATATATAAAGGATAAAGAATTCTTATGAAACAAGCTAACAGGAATTCACACATCTATAAAATATTACTTAAAGATCCACAAACAACTGAATAAAAAAAAATAATCCAAATGTCAAAGTTCATCGAACTTCATGGCGCCCTTCTCTTTCAGCTCCGGAAGTCTTCGAATGCGCGGCAGACCTGTGTGACGGCTACAGCTACCCCGTGGACTGGTGGTCGTTAGGGGTCACGGCCTACGAGGTGAGGAGGGCGAAGCGCCCTTACGACATCCATTCGAACACGTCTCTGCACGACATTCGCCTCATGTTCCTACAGCCTCCTAAATTCTCTTCCGATTGCCACCCGGGGATGGTGAATTTAATATCACAGGTAGGTGTAATTGGTATTGAAATATGTTTTTAAGCTTAATTTTTGGGGGATTGGATTATGAGTTTAGGCTATATGATCCAGTTCAAGGGCCTAGGAGGCCATTCAGTGTCCATATGCAACACACATGGGGGGGGGGGGGGACGCAGTTGCGATATAAAGAAATTTGTTAGAGAGTCTGTACTGTACAGTAAGAAGGAAGAAAGCAGGACACCAAATGGATATTGAAATGCTTTTCACTTTTTCCTTGTGTTGGATTATGATTTTGGTCCACATGATCCAGCACTGGCGCTTGGGAGGCCATTCAGTGACTGTGTGCAACAATGGGGGGGGGGGGGAGATTCTGCAGTTGCAGTATGAAAAGTTAAAAAAAGCTGCATAAAGAGATGAACGATTGTTTTTGGCTAAGTTTATGATTCTGTGCTCAATGACCCGGCACAGGGGCCTGGGAGACCATTCAGTGTCCATGTACAACGGTGGAAAAACCCTGCAGTTGCAGTATGAATGATAAATTAAAGAGGCTCAACAGGAATATGAAAAAAAAGGAACCAGAAACGGAGTTTTAGTAGAGGGCTAAAAAGTGAGTGCAGCTAGTGGTCGATAAGAAGCTGTAAAGACCCTCAAGTAACGCCTACAGTGCACCGCTTCAATTTCACTGTTGGTACTCTCAGTGGCGTATCCTGGCTTTCATCCTACCATATACAAACTCTCTAACACTTTCAAACCATGCTCTGTTAATTTAATTCCTCTGTACTTAATCCATTCCATGATGTCATCTTTCGGCTTAACTATAGATACCACTAGACTTCTCGCTTTCTTTAGGGCTTATTTCCTTTTCTCATATTGCTGTCAATCAATCCAGCATCCGTTCTTCCCCCTCTGTAGCTAGTACCTTGGCCATTTCAATTTGAAACTCTGATGGGCCTGGTGCTTTACCATTCTTCTGTACTCTGTATCTCCATCACTAGTCCCTCCACCCTTTGTGCTTCTCCCAGCTCCTCTTTCTCATTTTCAGTAATCAATAGTTGCTAAAGTTTCCAATCGAAAAGGGCTTTGTATGGAAGACCTTATACATTTTTCTACCTTATGTTTACCTGCAGAAAAGTTAATATAAATGGGTCACTCGCGGAGACTGGAAGGATCCTCACTTTCTGTCGAGAGTAATCAAAAAATTCCTTGATTCTAAATAATGAGAGGTCATTTTTATGGGTCTTAACAGTATTACAATTCTATAGCACTTCCAATTATATAAAATTCTTTTGCTCTTCCAATTTTAGGAATTCTATGAATCTTAACAAAATTCTATGGCTCTCATAATAAAGAAATTCCAGGGCATTCAATGGCTCTCCCGATTATCAAAGGACTGTGGCTCTTCCAATATAATTTCCGTCACATCACTCTAATCACTTGTTAGTGTACAAGAGACTCATTAGCTGTGGTAAGCAGTTCTTTCAAGAGAAGGATTCTCTGAAGCCAAACCATTGTTCTATAGTCTTGGGTAGTGCCATAGCCTCTACCATGGTTTTCTACTATCTTGGGTTAGAGTTCTCACGCTTGAGGGTACTCTCAGGCACACTTTTCTAACTGTTTCCTTATTTTCTTTCCTCACATGGTTATTTTCCCTGTTGGAGCCGTTTGGCTTCTAGCATTCTGTTTTTCCATCTGGCTTTATAGCTTAGCAAGTAATAATAATAATAATAATAATAATAATAATAATAATAATAATAATAATAATAATAACCGCTACCATGAAGGAAATCCTCACTCTCCTTCACGCATAGACAAACTGCCGAACGAAAGCAAGATCCCCAATCTAGTCAACTAATGCATATGCAAAAGGAAGGACCAATATTGCATAAAGGTGAAGGGAAAAACGATAAAAAATGAATACAAAGAATGACTAGATATAGAATCCTATCGAGCTTAAAGGGGATTTGCCTTTTCATACAATATAGATGAAATTCATCTCGTAAGATTAAAAACTTTCGAAAAAAAAAAAAAAACCTCGCAGTTTTACTCAAACTGTGGAATAAAATCAACTTAAACTTTTCGTCTAAAGCAAGTATCGTGGAATACATTAATTAATATTTTTTCCAACATATATAAGAAAATGTATAAGAAATGCTGTGGTGGCCCGGTGGTAGCGTCTTTGCCTGGTGGTTGCCAGACTGCGGTTCGAGTCCCGCTCAAACTCGTTAGTTCCTTTGATCGCTGCAACCTCACCATTCTTGTGAACTAAGAAGGGGGTGATTTGGGTAGCCTAAAGGTCTATATGCTGAGTCATCAGCAGCCATTACCTGGTCCTCCTTAGTCCTAGCTTGGGTGGAGAGGGGCCTTTGGCGCTGATCATATGTATATATGGTCAGTCTCTAGGGCATTGTCCTGCTTGATAGGGCAACGTCCCTGTCCCTTGCCTCTGCCATTCATGAGCGACCTTTAAACCTTTAAACTTGTAAACAGAATGAATAAAAATATGATGAAAGAAAACACTTTATTTTTAAGTCATCGAAAACCACAACTGCTTCATTAAAATCGGTGCAGCGAGATTGGGCTAAGGTAATGAGTCCGGTTTTTCTATTTAATGAGCATTATATAAGATTTCTAATTGGTTGATTGAAGAAGGCTCGGCCATATAGTGTTGATATCAGTGAAAACTAGAGTAGAAATACTTTTAAATCAATATAGGAGCTTGAAATGCCTGTAAAAATTATAATGATGTTGAATTGATTATTTAAAAGAACGCAAAACTTCATTTATTGGAGAAAAAAAAAAAAAACTTGGACATACTTGAGTCAAATCAGCAAATAAGCAAAGGATGTGGTAGCCTATTGGCAACGTCCCTGTCTGGCGATCAGCTGGACTGGCGTTCGAGACACGCTCAAGCTCGATAGTTTCTTGTAGTGTCTAAAATCTTACCATCTTTGTGAATTAAAGATGGGAGGTTTGTGGTAGCCTATAGGTCTACCTGCCTAGTTATTAACAGCCATTGCCTGGCACTCCCTGCTCCTACCTTGGGCGGAGAGGAGGCTTAGGCACTGATCATATGTATATATGGTCAGTCTCTAGGACATTGCCACTGTCCCTCGCCTCTGCCATTCATGAACGACCTTTAAAAAACATTTAAAATAAAGGCGAAATCCGGAATTCATTATGAGTCCGAACAAGTCCTGAAAGACATTTCATCTTTTACTCTTTAGATTATCGAGGGAAAATCTACAGATAACTATTCAAAGAAGCGATCTTAAATCTGAATAACACAAGTAAAAATGATTACTATTATATATTAAAAGGGGAGGAATCAATCGATACTGATTTACTATACAGACCTCACCTGACCTACTCTGTTAAAAATTTTCCGTAAAAAAAAAAAAAAAAAAAAAAAAAAAAAAAAAATATATATATATATATATATATATATATATATATATATATATAATATATATATATATATAATATATATATATATATATATATATAAAATAAACCGGTAAAAATCCTGGAATTAATGTTACCAGGCATTTACCGTTTTAAAAAACAGATATATTGACGTAAAGGAGTGATATTACGGTCACCATCCCGTAAAAAATAATAACAAGAGTCAAATTACGGTCGCCTGTACTTTACTGAAATACGGATGAGAACAACATATTTTTACGGAGAATTTCCGATTAAGAATACGTTTTTTTTTTTTTTTAACAACGTAACAAACTCTGTAATTACACGTGTAGCAAATATTAAAAGACTTTATTACGATTATGCTTAAACCAAAACAGAAAACAAGACCAACAAAATTCAGTATAAAGGTCAAACAAACTTGAGTCTGTCTTGGCTTTCTCAGAATGCGAAGAAATTAATTTTAATATTTCATAACGGGTCGCTTTCTTTGTTGTGGTCCTTCGGTTTCTCTGATTCTGCCCCAGCTAAAGTTCTAGCTTGGTTTATGATAATAATAATAATAATAATAATAATAATAATAATAATAATAATAATAATAATAATAAATAATAATGATAATAATAAATAATACATAATAAATAATAATAATAATACAGTAATAATGATAATGATAACGATAATAATAATAATAATAATAATAATAATAATAATAATAATAATAATAAAGGCAACAGTGAAAGCGATGGAATAAAAACAAATTAAAAACTGAATTATCAAAAGTTAAAATCTTAAAAATAAAGAAATTCTCAGTCCGATAAAATATCCAAAAAACTTTTTCCTGCCAAATATATAAATATCTCTATTCAGATCAAGGAGGCTAATAAAGCCGACAAATGAAAGCGATGGATTGAATAAATATTCCTAAAAACTGAATTATTAATATTAAAATCTTAAAAATAAATTCTCAGAGTTATATAAAATGCTTAAAAAAACTTTTCCTGGCAAAACATAAAAATCTCTATTAAAAACAAAGAGGCTTCAAAGGGAAACCAGTGA
>NC_090747.1:104310215-104322715 GCF_036898095.1 Palaemon carinicauda | reverse complement strand
ATACAGTAAACTCATATGAAACAGTGAGATGGCTATTGTTACAGTATCTCAGGTGTGGTTACTATTCAATTCCTTAAATAAGATGAAATCTTTTGGGATAGTATACGACAGCCCTAGATTAAGACGCATTGATCTGGTTAAATGAATTTTTTAACCAGTTTTCAAAGTAAGTATCTTATACACCAGCTACATAGAACTTCAACAGTTATGCATTCAAAGGGTCTTATCTTCTATTTAAAGACGTTATATAGTTAAAGACTCTTATCTTCTATTTACATATGTTACAAAAATTCCCAACTTCTATTTAGACATCGCATAAGAGTCTATAGCTTATCTGAGGCAAGTGACGGGGATATATAGCACTTTAATGATTGAATTTTGTATTTTAGTGTATTTCTCACTCGAAAACGTTTACGAAAGAATGTTTAAATGTTAAATTGCAGAATCAATTTAAATGCAGAATGTAAATGAGTAATCACCAGTCACTTGACAAGGAGTGTCAAAGCATTAAAGATTTTAAGTCAATGAAGATTTGACGGAACTGACACATGATTTGCTTCGCATGACAGTTCTTTTAAAGGTCTTTATGCTACTGAAAATATCTGAATATTCTTGAAAGCTGAGAAACTCCATTCAAAAATTCTAACCAACCGAATTTTGTGGTTTAGGTATAAAAGTCAGTAACACATTTGACAATAGAAAACCTCATCGTAAAGCGATTAGTTCCTTATGAGGTCGAAATTCCTTGTCTATTTAACTTAAATTGTGACCTTTCTGAGGTCAATGAAACTTTCTTCATAGGTATATTGAATTAATATAATTAAAATTATGCGGGGTCAATTCTTATCCATTCTAAGTTGAATGCTTCCTCTATGGCAGGAAAATTATGTTCTTCATTCTTACAATTATGATAGAAACTGCTCTAAGCTTAAAAAAAAAAAAAAAAAAAAAAAAAAATACGCCGGTCACTCAATTACTATTTAATAATAATAATAATAATAATAATAATAATAGTAATAATAATAATAATGGCAAATTATCAAGATACAAGCCATCTTTCCATCAAGTTTCCCCTTTTAGATTCAGAAGCTACCACATACAACATGCGCTTCGCGGTGAACTGTAGACGGTTCACAAGGTTATTCCTTTGGTATCTATACACCAAGTTGACCAATTAATTCAACTCTACATGGTTCGGTGATGGGGTGGTGGAGACCATTCAATGCCAAGGTGCAACTGGTAGAAACCCAGTCGTTGCACATAGAAATATAAATTGAAAGAAGTTAGACAGCAAGATAGAAGAAAGTGGGAATGGAGGTAGAGTAGAGAGCTAAATGGTAGGTGCAGATTGGAGCTGGAAAGAGAATGCAATGACCCTTAAATGATGCTTACAGTGTACCGCCCAAGGTGTAGTAGAGTTATTTTTTCCTAAAATGTATTTTCAAAATTATCTCTATTTAAAACAGAACATTAAAAAAAACATTGATAGGGAGAGTTTATTTTCTTTCTATTTCTATTAAAAACTGGACATTTTATAAAAGCATTAATATGAAGAGTTTATCTTTTATTTATATTATAAACTGGACATTTTACAAATGCATTAATATGGAGTTTATTTTCTTTTTATTTCTATTAAAAACTGGACATTTTACAAAAGCATTAATATGGAGAGTTTATTTTCTTTCTATTTCTATTAAAACCTGTCCATCTTACAAAAGCATTAATACGGAAATTTATTTTCTTTTTATTTCTATTAAAAACTGGACATTTACAAAGTCCTAACAACTTTATTGTGTTTTATTTCTATTAAAAACTGGACATTTTACAAAGACATAAATAAGTCGAGTTCATTTCTTTTAATATCTATTATAAACTGGACATTTTAAAAAGACAGAAATAAGTAAAGTTTATTTCTTATTATTCCTATCAAAAACTGGCCATTTTACAAAGACATTCATAAGTTGAGTTTATTTTCTTTTTATTTCTATTAAAAACTGGACATTTACAAAGACATAAGTTAAGTTTATTTTCTTTTTATTTCTATTAAAAACTGGACATTTACAAAGACATAAGTTAAGTTTATTTTCTTTTTATTTCTATTAAAAACTGGACATTTACAAAGACATAAGTTAAGTTTGTTTTCTTTTTATTTCTATTAAAACTGTACATTTTAAAAGACATTAATAAGTTGAGTTTATTTTCTTTTCATTTCTACAAAAATCTGGACATTTACAAAGACATAAATAAGTTAAGTTTATTTTCTTATTATTTCTTTTAAAAACTGGAAGTTTTACATAAAGCATAAATAGGGAGAGTTTACAAGTAACAATAAGGAATCAGCCGTTACCGAAGTGAATCTCGTTCAACATCTTTTCAAATATATAATGTCTTATCCCTTTCGCCCCATTTTAACAATATATTGAATTTCTTTTCATTCCAGTCAATCCCCAAATAATTCCCCGTCCCATTCTGGGTAACCAAGACTCTATTCCCCCATTCTCAGAAGTCCTCCATTCATACAGCCTTCCATCTCTGACCTGGAAATAATCCCTGGATCACAATCGCTCGATTTCTAAAATCCTGTTCATCCATCTCTCTCTCTCTCTCTCTCTCTCTCTCTCTCTCTCTCTCTCTCTCTCTCTCTCTCTCTCTCTCTCTCTCTCTCTTCAATTACATGGAACAGACTTCCAGCGAATGTAATGAACAGCAACACGGTAAAGGAATTCAAGAATAAGTTGGACATCATAAGAACTCTCTAAACGTTTAAACTAATTCGCTCTATCCAAGAGCAAATGGAATATCTGCCGATGGACTAAAAAGTCTTTGAGATATCCAAAACCCTTGTAACTCTCTCTCTCTCTCTCTCTCTCTCTCTCTCTCTCTCTCTCTCTCTCTCTCTCTCTCTCTCTCTCTCTCTCTCTCTCCCCAAGAGCAAATGGAGTCTCCGAGGATCGACTAAAAAGTCTTTAAGACATCCAAAACCCTTGTAAATCTCTCTCTCTCTCTCTCTCTCTCTCTCTCTCTCTCTCTCTCTCTCTCTCTCTCTCTCTCTCTCTCTCTTCAAGAGCAAATGGAGTCTCCGAGGATGGACTAAAAAGTCTTTAAGATATCTAAAACCCTTGTAAATCTCTCTCTCTCTCTCTCTCTCTCTCTCTCTCTCTCTCTCTCTCTCTCTCTCTCTCTCTCTCTCAAGAGCAAATGGAGTCTCGGCGGATGAACTAAAAAGTCTGAGACATTAAAAATCCTTGTATCTCTCTCTCTCTCTCTCTCTCTCTCTCTCTCTCTCTCTCTCTCTCTCTCTCTCTCTGCAACTAATAGTGTTTGTATTTATCCCCCGTGAAGCAGGAAGGAGACCCAGTCCTGTACGAAGGAATGCTGGTCTTCAACAGGGAGCGAGAGGAAGCGAGGAAAGAGAGAGAAAGGAGGGAACAGGAATGGCAGGCGGAATTGGAGGAATCAATGAAGATGTCGGATCCTACAGGATATGGTAAGAAAGGACTTGATACGATTAACTGATGGCTAAATGAATAAAAGATTTTAAGGCAGTAGGTAATTGGGGCGAGAATCGCATAAATATAAAGGAAATATTTTATACGAATATTTTCTAGAGGGAGATTACAATGTTGGTTATATTATCATCTTGTTTTACAGGGGTTATTCAGATATAGTATAATGCAAAGATCGTATAATATGTGTTTAAAAAACGCCTATATGAAATAATAAAACATTCAATTGAATAAATGAATAGGATGGTATCTTATATATATACAGTAAATATATATATATATATATATATATATATATATATATATATATATATATATGTATGTATGTATGTATATATATATATATATATATATATATATATATATATATATATATATATATATTGTCTGTATATCTATCTATCTATCCATTTATCTAGTTATACATATATATATACATATATATATATATATATATATATATATATATGTATATATATATATATATATATATATATATATATATATAAATATATATATATATATATATATATGTATATATATATATATATACAGATAGATAGATAGATAGATAGATAGATAGATATACACACATTTACAGATAGATAGCTAGATCGATGGATATACAGACACTATATATATATATATATATATATATATATATATATATATATATATACTGTATATATATTTATATATATATACATATATATATATATATATATATATATATATATATATATATATATATATATATACAGTTACCATGCTTTTCAAAAGGAAAGTTGATATATGCAACTAAAGCAAAAAAAAAAAAAAAAAAAAAAAAAAAAAAAGATTCCTGATATTCATCAAATAATATCCCTCCCCTCCCCTCACCACACTATGCTTCTTTTAATTTTTTGTACAAAATACACTCCTAAAATATCTATTGCTATATTTTATACATTTGACATAAAAGCCTAAAGGCAATGTAATGCCATTTCAGGAATATTTATAGTCTAACTTAAATCTTTTGATCTTTAGGGTAGTTTTTGACTGAAGGAACTAAACTAGTTATTTCCATTATTTCAGTAAAACGAAATATAAGCCATTCCAAACAGCCTGTCTATTTGGTCGAATCAATATGAATAATCATTTATTAAGAAAATATTTACAAATTTATTGTATTTATCAAATTATGTAATTTTCCACCCTCTTCTTTATAAGTACTACTTAATTCATTCCATTTTTTTAAGGAGGAAGAAAGGTTTAATCTTAATGTACTATGGGCTTCGTATTGCTTATTTCCTTAGATTCTACATTAAAATTCTAAGTTGTATTACTATATAAAAAAGAAAAATTTTATTGGGCTCAGTCTGTAAATTAAAAGACATCATACTGTAAACAGTTATACTAAAAATGATGCTGAATCTCCATTAAGGGATAAAATAATCATCATTAGTTTATTAAAAAACATATCCCACTCAGGGTTACAATAGATAATGAAAATAACATAACCCTAATATGATTTTCAAATATCAGAATGCATGAAATCATATCAAATGAAATGCATAGTCATCACATAAAAGGTATCTGAAGATGCATTGTGAAACATGCAATGGCGTTTGCCCCAATCCTTCTACCTTCTTTTATACTTCCTCTTCAAAAAACATTTTGTCCTACCCCTTTCTGCCTCTCCCTATCTTATGCAAACCTATACATGTAGATATATCAGACGGCATATTACAAGTTCTATCGCAAAATAGTATTTAATGTTGTTACTATTCTTAAAATATGTTGTTTCAATTGTTCATTACTTCTTTTGTATCTTATTTATTTCCTTATTTCCTTTCCTCGCTGGGCTATTTTTCCCTGTTGGAGCCCTTGGACTTACAGCATCCTGCTTTTTTAGCTAGGGTTGTAGCTTAGCTAATAACAATAATAATAATATAAAAAAAAATTTATAGGTAAAATATCACCATTTTCTTTAAATTTGTCCCCAATAACTTAATAACTTGATTTATATACTCAATTCAAAGTTTAAAATCAAATATAGCACATAAACCTTAACACATTGACACCTAATTTTGTTCCCACTAACTTAAGAACTTGATTTATATTCTCAATTTAAAGTTTAAGAACAAACATAGAATCTAATCCTGAACGCATTGAAACCTACCTTCCTTCCGACTAACTTAATAACTTTATTTATATACTTAATTCAAAGTTTAAGAACAAACATAGAACATAATCCTAAATACATTGACAAAATTTTTTTCCCACTAACTTAATAATTTGATTTATATTCTCAATTTAAAGTTTAAGAACAAACATAGAACTTAATCCTGAACGCATTGAAACCTAATTTTCTTCCGACTAACTTAATAACTTGATTTATATACTCAATTTAAAGTTTAAGAACAAACATAGAACATAATCCTAAACGCATTGAAACCTAACTTTCTTCCGACTAACTTAATAACTTGATTTATATACTCAATTCAACTTAATAACTTGATTTATATACTCAATTCAACTTAATAACTTGATTTATATACTCAATTCAAAGTTTAAGAACAAACATAGAACATTATCCTAAACGCATTGACCTAAACAAAACCCTCTTTTGAGTTATTGACCATCTCGAGGGGACACTATCCACCCGAAACCCAAACTGACCTCATCCTCCCAAAACCACCACTTGAATATCAATTTATCCAATAGAGGTTATTTCCCCCTCGACGTCTCGCCCTCGAGAGGCCACTTGATTCATCTCCCTCTCGGGGGCATCTCTATCCCACCTTTCCCCCTTTCCAGGGTGCTCCTACACGGGCTCGGGGTCCAGCACCCCCTTGAAGCAGCAGCGCTCCAAGTCCTCCAGAAGCCACCATGATATGTTGAAGGAGGAGCAGGAAGGGGGGAACGGAGTTGAGGGTGGTGGAGGAGGAGGAGGTGGTGGAGGAAGAGGGGTCTTAAGAGCAGGGATGGGTAGGAGTAAAAGTGAGGAAGACAAAGGAGCCTGGAGAACGACGGTGACGAAGGGCCTCTCCGCTTCCAATTCCTCCTCTAGGTCTTCCCTCCTTTCCTCCCCCACGGAGTGCACGCCCTTCTCCAAAGTGGCTGTGTCGCCTTCCAACGTAAGGGCCAGAATTGCAGGCTCTCCGAAGGTAAGAGTAGTGTGAATGTGTATTTTTCACTGGCATTAAGACTAAAAATACCACCTTTGAAAAATGATTCATAAGTTTTACCTATATGATCCAAGATTTTATAAAATCTTTAACACATAAATTTCTAAGATTTTAAT
Organism: Palaemon carinicauda; assembly: GCF_036898095.1. NCBI lineage: Eukaryota > Metazoa > Arthropoda > Malacostraca > Decapoda > Palaemonidae > Palaemon > Palaemon carinicauda. The sequence continues at coordinate 104,315,923 of NC_090747.1, read as the reverse complement.
TAGTAAAATACGGATTCTTTATAATCATTAAAGGGCTACATTTTATAATCACAGTGCTACAGTGTATTTTTGCCCAAAAGAAAAAATACCTTCAATAATAATTTGATCTTGTAAACATAATGACATCTGTCATTTCTTTATACAGATACTATGATAACCAATAGGATTATAATTGCAAGTTCTTCTACGTTATTTTGTAAATCAAAATCTTAATTGATTTAACTAATGTTTTAATTCACAACCCTAATTTTACAGTATAAATTTTCAGACCATAAATAACAATTTTTATCTAAAACAGGTGCCTTTACCTAAAAATGCCCAAGGCTGTCACGATGATAGAGCAAAACACAGTATAATGTTTATATGTAAAATATCTTTTAGCTTATATCTCTATTTCTTTTACACTGCCGTTCATATAGCAGCTGATAATGACGGAACGCACAAAGCCTTTTTTCAAAACAGGGTATTTAATCAGAGTTGCAACCAAATCTATATGGATCTCAGACGCTATTAATGATTATACATTTTATCATGTCTTTCCGTACTTTAAGATAACTTATGATCAAAGATGAAAAGGATTGGTGCACAAAAATATTAAACGTAACTTGTAGTAAGCAACTATAAATAATGATTAACTTATAGGCATCTATGAACGTCTTGCAAACAAACTTTATTCCCATAAAACAATATTGTTAGTCATACCATGATTTATGCTTTGTATCCCCAAACAAGCATGGCTTCAATTTTCAAACAAAATCGAAACAAAAAACCTCTTTCTCGACTGGCTTCATTTTTGCAATTGATATCAACTGATGACAAAAACCATAATTTGAGCGAAGTTTGGCACCCAGGTGCCAATTAATATCAGAAAACTAAACTAGAATGAATTCTGCCACTACGATGCTAATTGATGCAAGAAAGCCAAAATTTGGTAAGGTTTGGCTCCAAGATATCAAACGGTGCCAGAAAACCAAAATGAAGTGAGGTTTAGCTCCAGGATATGAAAAGATTTCAGAAAACAAAATTTGAGCGAGTCTTGGCTCCTTGGTGTCAATTGATGCCGAAAACCAAATTGGAGTAAGGTTTGGCTCCAAGATGACAAACGATTTCAGAAAACCAAAATTGAGTAGGTCTTGCCTTCTTGATGTCAATTGATGCCGAAAACCAAATTAGAGTAAGGTTTGGTTCCAAGACGACAAGCGATTTCAGAAAACCAAAATTGGATTGAGGTTTGGCTCAAGAACTTTTGTTACAAACATGAGCAGAGTTTGGCTCCAAGATGTTGATGCCAAATAACCAAATTGGAGTAAGGTTTGGCTTCAAGATGACAAACGATACCAGAGAAGCAAAATAGAGTAAGGTTTTGCTCCAGGATGCCAACTCTTGCTATAAAACCAAATTTTGAGACCATCCTTTAGCTCTTAACAACCCAACCAAATTGGAGTATGGTTTGGCTCCAAGTTGACAAACAATTTCAGAAGACCAAAATGGAGTGAGGTTTGGTTCCAGAACTTTTGCTAGAAACCCTAATTTTGAGACCATCCTTTAGCTCTTAACAACCCAACCAAATTGGAGTAAGGTTTGGCTCCAAGATGACAAACAATTTCAGAAAACCAAAATGGAGTGAGGTTTGGCTCCAGAACTTTAGCTAGAGACCCTAATTTAGAAACCATCCTTTAGCTCTTAACAACCCAACCAAATTGGAGTAAGGTTTGGCTCCAAGATGACAAACAATTTTAGAAAACCAAAATGGAGTGAGGTTTGGCTCCAGAACTTTTGTTAAAAACCCTAATGTTCAGACCATCCTTTAGCTCTTAACAACCCAACCAAATTGGAGTAAGGTTTGGCTCCAAGTTGACAAACAATTTCAGAAGACCAAAATGGAGTGAGGTTTGGCTCCAGAACTTTTGCTAGAAACTCAAATTTAGAAACCATCCTTTAATAAAACCTAATTTTGAGACCGTCCTTTAGCTCTTAACAACCCAACCAAATTGGAGTAAGGTTTGGCTCCAAGTTGACAAACAATTTCAGAAGACCAAAATGGAGTGAGGTTTGGCTCCAGAACTTTTGCTAGAAACTCAAATTTAGAAACCATCCTTTAATAAAACCTAATTTTGAGACCGTCCTTTAGCTCTTAACAACCCAACCAAATTGGAGTAAGGTTTGGCTCCAAGTTGACAAACAATTTCAGAAGACCAAAATGGAGTGAGGTTTGGCTCCAGAACTTTTGCTAGAAACCCTAATTTAGAAACCATCCTTTAGCTCTTAACAACCCAACCAAATTGGAGTAAGGTTTGGCTCCAATAGGAAAAACGATTTTAGAAAACCAAAATGGATTGAGGTTTGGCTCCAGAACTTTTGTTAAAAACCCTAATGTTCAGACCATCCTTTAGCTCTTAACAACCCAACCAAATTGGAGTAAGGTTTGACTCCAAGATGATAAACAATTTCAGAAAACCAAAATTGGATTGAGGTTTGGCTCCAGAACTTTTTTTAAAAACCCTAATGTTCAGACCATCCTTTAGCTCTTAACAACCCAACCAAATTGGAGTAAGGTTTGGCTCCAAGTTGACAAACGATTTCAGAAAACCAAAATTAGATTGAGGTTTGGCTCCAGAACTTTTGCTATAAAACCTAATTTTGAGACCATCCTTTAGCTCTTAACAACCCAACCAAAATGGAGTAAGGTTTAGCTCCAAGATGACAAACAATTTCAGAAAACAAAAATGGAGTGAGGTTTGGCTTCAGGATGTCAACTCTTGCTATAAAACCTAATTTTGAGACCGTCCTTTAGCTCTTAACAACCCAACCAAAATGGAGTAAGGTTTAGCTCCAAGATGACAAACAATTTCAGAAAACAAAAATGGAGTGAGGTTTGGCTTCAGGATGTCAACTCTTGCTATAAAACCTAATTTTGAGACCGTCCTTTAGCTCTTAACAACCCAACCAAAATGGAGTAAGGTTTAGCTCCAAGATGACAAACAATTTCAGAAAACAAAAATGGAGTGAGGTTTGGCTTCAGGATGTCAACTCTTGCTATAAAACCTAATTTTGAGACCGTCCTTTAGCTCTTAACAACCCAACCAAAATGGAGTAAGGTTTAGCTCCAAGATGACAAACAATTTCAGAAAACAAAAATGGAGTGAGGTTTGGCTTCAGGATGTCAACTCTTGCTATAAAACCTAATTTTGAAACCACCCTTTAGCTCTTAACAACCCAACCAAATTGGAGTAAGGTTTGGCTCCAAGTTGACAAACGATTTCAGAAAACCAAAATGGAGTGAGATTTGGCTCCAGAACATTTGCTAGAAACCCTAATTTTGATACCATCATTTAGCTTTTATCAACCCAACCAAATTGGAGTAAGGTTTGGCTCCAAGATGGCAAACGATTTCAGAAAACCAAAATAGGATTGAGGTTTGGCTCCAGAACTTTTGCTAGAAACTCTAATTTAGAAACCATCCTTTAATAAAATCTAATTTTGAGACCATCCTTTAGCTCTTAACAACCCAACCAAATTGGAGTAAGGTTTGTTTCCAAGATGACAAACAATTTCAGAAAACCAAACTGGAGCAAGGTTTAGCTCCAGAACTTTTGCTATAAAACCTAATTTTGAGACCATCCTTTAATAAAACCTAATTTTGAGACCATCCTTTAATAAAACCTAATTTTGAGACCATCCTTTAGCTCTTAACAACCCATCTCGTAACATACCTGCGTATTGCCAGCCAGTGGTTAATTGCCCGTCACTGAAGATCAATTATCAAGTGAATGCGACGACCAATCTAATTTCCAAAATAACGCACCGCAGTGGATGGAATGTACAGCGCTGTCTCTACGGAACTATTAATTAGAGCGGTTGAGGAAATTAATTGCTTGTGGATAACAAAGAACAATTAAGTCATTAGATTAATTCCACGTTCAGCAAACTTCAAGAGGCGATTCGTAATAGCTGTGCCTCTAAGCGATAAACCTTTACCACAAACAATGATTGATCAAATATAGGCTTTCTCTTGTTATCAAATCTCGAATTCTTTCTCAAATCATTTTTAATTATCTAATCGCAATCAATTCAATTTTTTTTTAGTGTTATTCAATATGTCTTAAACGTTCCTTTGGTCTTTTTTTTTTTAGTGTTATTCAATGTGTCTTAAACATTCCTTTGGCCAAAAAGAATTCTAATTCCTTTTTGGAGATTTCCTTATTCTCATATTATGATAATTGAAAAAAAAAATAAATAAAAAAATTGACAGAATTTTTTCACCGATTCCTGGAGTCAGGTTCTTCAATATTCTCTCGTCTTTTGAAATGATGAACAGGATTGAATTAAAACTGGCTTTTAATTAACCTTTAATAAAATCATCATGACTGCGTTCCTTTTCCAGAGAGAGAGAGAGAGAGAGAGAGAGAGAGAGAGAGAGAGAGAGAGAGAGAGAGACAGACAGACAGACAGAGAGAGAGAGAGAGAGAGAGAGAGAGAGAGAGAGAGAGAGAGAGAGAGAGAGAGAGAGAGAGCAGCATCTTTCCATATCGTTTAAATAACGTAAATGTTTTCTACAATTTATATATGTATGTCTACGTAATACGATTTTATCATACCTTACAGAACATCTATTTACTTTTCTGATAAAAGATAATTTAATTATGGATACTCTAGACATGGACGATTACGCAACATGGCAAATAAGAAAGCAAATATTAGAATTATATATATCACATATAAGGACTTAAGAACTGTTTTCCTAATATGGCTATTTTTTTAATAGGAAATTTAGCACTGCTACGCTATACGACAATCTGTCCCAGCTTCCACTCTAATCTGAAACTGCCTTGGTTAGGTTAGGTTAGGTTAGGCTAGGTTAGGTTAGGCTAGGTTTAAACTCTACTACACTTGACCCCTGACTCTAAGTTGAGACTCGCTCATTGAGAACCGGTTGAAGTCACCGTTTTCTAAGAGAGGCGTGTTGGAGGTATAACTTTAGTAATCGTTATAGCTGTGTAATAAACTAATTTTCCTTTATCTTCAACAGGTAAAAGTAAGAGGTTCCATCGTGACCATAGAATCCCCAAGATCTTCTTCCAGCCTCACGAAGAGTAGTACGCAACAGCTAAAGGTAATTCTGAGAGAGAGAGAGAGAGAGAGAGAGAGAGAGAGAGAGAGAGAGAGAGAGAGAGAGAGAGAGAGAGGGAGAGGGGGGGAGGTTCTTTCAGAAATATGCAGAGTAAAGGTCAACCGATGTATACACAATTGATTGTTCTGGAAGTATTTGGCAACTATTCATGTCTCTTTCTATACACTTTCATATGTTTTTTTAATAGAGTATGTAATTATATTGACATTACCTAACCCCAATGATTCTAATTATCTCATCTCTCATCCAGTTAAAGCATCCTTTCACCACCTATTCTCTGTTTTTTAATCCACCTATAAAGATCAACAGATGTGCACAGTTAATTGTTCTGAAAAAATTAAGCAACTATTCAATCTTTATATTCACTTTTAGTTTTATTAATCCACCTTACATATGAATAGTCTACATCTACCGCTTAGAATACACCACAAAATCTACTGTTCTGGGCTTTTTCCTTTTTTGGATGTTCACTAAACCATTTATGGCTGTTAATATATATAACTAAATTATGCCTCGCCACAGGGTCTTGTTTTGGATTCATTCTATATACAATGAAATAAGAGAAAATGAAGCCTTT
>NC_090747.1:104297715-104305215 GCF_036898095.1 Palaemon carinicauda | reverse complement strand
CTGAACGGTTTACGTGTTCATTGAGCAGTTTACTAAATTGTTCACTGAACTATAACCAAATAGTTCATCGAAAAGTCTACTAAATTGTTCACTGAACGGTCTACTAAATTATTCACTGAAGAGTCTACTTAATTCTTCACTGGACGTTATACTAAACTGTTTAGTGAACGGTCAACTAAATTGTTCAATGAACGGTCTACTAAATTGTTCACTGAACGGTCTACTAAATTGTTAACTGAACGGTCTACTAAATTATTCACTGAACGGTCTACTAAATTGTTCATTGGACGTTATACTAAACTGTTTAGTGAACGGTCAACTAAATTGTTCACCCAGGTCTATTAATTGTTCAATAAACGGTCTACTAAATTGTTCATTGAACGGTTTACTAAATTGTTCACTGAACGGTCTACTAAATTATTCACTGAAGAGTCTACTTAATTGTTCACTGGACGTTATACTAAACTGTTTAGTGAACGGTCAACTAAATTGTTCACCCAGGTCTATTAATTGTTCATTGAACGGTCTCCTAAATTGTTCACTGAACGGTCTACTAAATTGTTCATTGAACGGTCCACTAAATTATTCACTGAAGTCTACTAAATTGTTCACTGGACGTTATACTAAATTGTTCAGTGAACGGTCAACTAAATTGTTCACCCAGAAGGTCTATTAATTGTTCACTGAACGGTCTACGAAATTATTCTCTGAACGGTCTACTAAATCTTTCACTGGACGTGCTACTAAATTGTTCACTGAATGGTCTAATAAACTGTCTAAGTTTCACTTGAAAATAATCACAACTTTCATTTTAAATTTAAAAAATTTAAAAAATAAACACACTGTTTTCGAGTTATATATTTCTATTTTGTTACATATTTGTAAAAATAAGCCTATAGCCTGACAATTCTCACATCTCTAGTCTGCTTCATTACGTTATTCATAAAAAAAGTTAGTTACCATTCACCAAGGAATCACCGGTCCTATATACCAGATAGATTCATTTTTCATTTCACATTATCATCGTTATTCATCCAAATAACTATGAGAATATATGAATAAAGACTATACAAGTTACCCTTCAAACCGAATGTTACTTTTTCTTTCAGAATCTACAAAATTGGCTATTTCTAACAGACAATATTCTCAATGGCCTTAAATGTCAACTCTAGAATATATCTCGTTTTCAATTTGTGTGTGAAATGAACATGTGGGTCACTAAAAAAAAATATTTATATTTCTTTAACGTAAAATATGCCGTTCTTGGAAGCAACAATAAATCGGAAACTATATAGAAAAATACTTCCACCACTCGAATCTATCTCATTTGTAAAGAAAAATATTTCTCTTTCGTGAAATAAGCCGTTCGTGGAAGTGAAAACAAAACGGAAATTATATACAAAAATACATTCAGAAACCGTTAATATAAACAATAATATTCTGAAAATACTTCCAGAAAACATTAATATGAAAAATAATCTGAAAACATATACGGTTTACTCACCCACAAGGCTGGTTGATTCCGTGTCTCACTGTGACTCATCGCCACTCTCCACAGATTCTCAAAAACCATCCTAGAATGAGAAAATTGTTTTATGAAATACTGTATATAATTATCATTATTACTATTACTCAAGGGAACCCTATATTCATAAGGGTTAAGCTAAAATATTATCTTAAAAAGCCATCTTCGACTGAATCAAAGTGCTCACATATGAGACATGAAAAACACTAATGAAAAATAGATAAGTGTAATATAAATATGAAATTATCTCAATTGACACAAAAGTTACCAAGACAGAAATATGGTTAGTTATTTACCTTTCTGATTGGTCGTCATTATGTGATGATAATAATAATAATAATAATAATAATAATAATAATAATAATAATAACAACAACATTAATCATAATAATGAGTATTAGGATGAGAACCATTAAGAAAAAGTCTTGAATCTATCTATTCCTTCCTTATACAGCCTTCACAAATCCCACAAATATATAAACTAACTAAAGGGGCACTCAGTAGAACGCAGACCTCTTTTGCGGCAGCTTACTCCTCGACCTTTTGCTCGACCTTGACCTTGACCTTTGACCTTAACATGTATTAATTGGCTTGGATTTTCATACACTCAAATAAAAAAACCCAGTTTAAAGTCTATGTGACAACGATGTCCAAACTTATGGCTGATTACGTGAATTACACATTTTGCTTGACCGTGACTTTGACCTTCCAAAATTTAATCATTTCCAGTTTTATACATAAGAGTTAATCCCTGCAAGTTTCATTATTCTACGATTAAAGTTGTGACCAGGAAGCTGTTCACAAACAAACACACAAACAGGGGCGAAAACATAACCTCCTTCCAACTTCGTTAGCGGAGGTAATGAATATCATCAAAACGTTAAGACACAGCCTTTTCCTTTTCCAATCAACCTAGCTAAAAGACGCTACCCTCTCGTCTGACCTTCCATCGCAAAAGGTCAATTCTCTTTCTATCGACCTATATTTTATTCGTCTTGACCTTCCATCTCAAAGGTCAATTCTCTTTCTATCGACCTATGTTTTATTCGTCTTGACCTTCCATCTCAATGGTCTATTCTCCTTCGGTCTGACCTATGTTTTATTCGCCTTAACCTTCCATCTCAAAGGTCAATTCTCCTTTTATCGACCTATGTTTTATTCGTCTTGACCTTCCATCTCAAAGGTCAATTCTCCTTTTATCGACCTATGTTTTATTCGTCTTGACCTTCCATCTCAAAGGTCAATTCTCTATCTATCGACCTATGTTTTATTCGTCTTGACCTTCCATCTCAAAGGTCAATTCTCCTTCGGTCCGACCTATGTTTTATTCGCCTGAAGATTAGCGTCAGCTCCAGAGATGGACTTTTCCTTCAACTGCCACCTTAGTGACCCTGACCAACCGCGACCTAGAATTACGAGTTATTTTACAATTTTTATACAAAACGGGGAAAATCAGTAGAACTTCAAAAGTTCAAAGCTGGAGCAAATGCTTTTTTGTTGACCAGGCGGACATGAGTATTTTTATAGTTTATTTATGACATATTTGTTTTTGATGTTGTTAATAGTTTATATATAACATGTCTGTTTTGACGTTGTTACTTATTTTAGAATGATTTATTGTTAATTTGTTCTCTTCATTTATTTATTTCCTTGTTTCCTTTCCTCACTGGGCTATTTTTCCCTGTTGGAGCCCCTGGGCTTATAGCATCTTGCTTTTACAACTAGGGTTGTAGCTTGGATAATAATAATAATAATAATAAAATGGCGAAGGGGATATCAATATCATGAATGATAAAAATTTACAATATTTAAGACATTGAAATCATATATTTCCCTTCAAGTTGTAGCAGTAAAATTCAACAATAAAAATTAACAATACTACAAGGCATTGAAAACAAATAATTCCCATCTAGTTGTTACATATAAAGATATTAACCATAAAATATAAAAATATTGCAAGGTATTGAAAACATATATTTCCTTTTAAGTTGTTACAGATATAAATATTAACAATAAAAATTAACAATTTTGCAAGGTATTGAAAACATATATTTCCTTTTAAGTTGTTAAAGATATAAATATTAACAATAAAAATTAACAATTTTTTAAGGTATTGAAAACATACATTTCCTTTTAAGTTGTTAAAAATATAAATATTAACAATAAAATCTAACAATTTTGCAAGGTATTGAAAACATATGTTTCCTTTTAAGCTGTTACAGATATAAATATTAACAATAAAATCTAAAAATATTGCATGGTATTGAAAACACATTTCTCCCTTCAAGTTGTTAGACAAAATATCTTCAGGTTTACGCAATATACAAAATATCACACACTTTAATTCCAGTAGGGAAGTGAAGTTTGTAGGTTGACTGCAAATGAAAGAAAAACTAATAAAGCCACTAAATTTAATTTGCCGTTTAGTATATACAATATAAAGAAGAATGTATAAGGTGAGAAGAGAGTGGAGTTAAGTAGAAGAACTTGTCAAAATGTTAGCCAGGAAAGAGCATTGCTCAGAGGGGGTTCGGCCATGTGGAAACAATAGGAGCTTATATATTATATTACACGCCTTTATTCTCACAAGTGAAAGAAAGCAGAAGAGGAAATCTTGGAAACCTATTGGAAAGGAAGGTCCTTAATATTCGGCAATGTCAAGAGTACATAAAGGATATTCGGTATGGACGCATGCTGATTAGAGTTTTGTATTAGTATGTGAAGTAAGTAATGTTGGGAAGTTTTAAAGATGAGGTAATCAACATCGACTTGATAATTAGTGGATAATGTGAGTGTGACCGTTGTTTTTTTCTACGGAGTTATCCCATGTAATAGGCAACGCTTGTGTATGTATGTATGTATGAATGTATGTATATACAGTGTATATGTACAGTTTTATATATATATATATATATATATATATATATATATATATATATATATATATATATATATTTATATATATACACACATATATATATATAAATATATACACACATATACATATATATATATATATATATATATATATATATATATACTGTATATATATATATATATATATATATATACATATATACATATACATACATACATATATATATATATATATATATATATATATATATACATATATAAAACCCGTGAAATGTAAATCACTTTTATAAGCAAGATTACATCATTGGAATCAACTTAAATTTCTAATGATAGCAGGGTGGATAAGACAAAATATTTCTTATACTGTAATCCCAAGCCTTTGAAATAAGACAAATTTTTATCAATACCAGAGTGGGAGCGGATTTTTTTCTCACATAAGAGGTGAATTATTTTGTATTGAAGAATTTACCTTTAAGAATTCAATTTCTGATAATGCTAATAATACTTGGTCTTTCACTGTTTCACTGTCTTGGGGTAGAGTTCTCTTGCTTCAGAGTACACATGGGCACACTATTCTACCTTATTTCTCTTCCTCTTGTTTTTTTAAAGTGTTCATAGTTTATATATGAAATATTTATTCTAATGTTGTTACTGTTCATAAAACATTTTAAATGTTAATTACTTTCCTTGTAGTTTCCTTATTTCCTTTCCTCAATAGGCTATTTTCCCTGTTGGAGCCACTGGGCTTATAGCATTCTACTTTTCCAACTAGGATTATAGCTTAGTAAGTGACAATAATAATAATAATAATAATAATAATAATAATAATAATAATAATAATAATAATAATAATAAAGCCTCATCGGAAAATAAGTAATTCATCATATAAGTTTCAAATGAACTCTTTTTGTAATCATCTGTAATGTAGGGTGCATCTATTAGTGTTGAGTTTGTTGTTTAAAGAGATTGGTTTGTAGTTTTCAAGGTCCCCTTAGTTATTTCATGTATCAGCAATACGAAAAAAACTAGTTTGGCCAACTTAATGTTCCTACTCTCAAAATGTGCAAAGTTTATCATATATTAAGCATATATATATATAAGAAATTACACCATCTAATAAAGGGGGAAAAGCACGAGTAAATTTTCCTTGGAAATACATATAATTAAGTACGGTATCTATCAAAAGGGGAAATGCATGAAAAAAAACTCGATTATATAGAAGTTACCCTTAAAAGTGAATGCTCCTTTTTCTTTGAGTTTACGTTTTCTTTATACGCAAAACGGAGGAACGAAATTAAATCATTCCAGTGACTGGTGGCCCATAACGTTAATTTCCAAGCCATGATTATGTAGGATACATAACTCAATCAAATATTACTTTATTTTGTATCTAACACATCACATTAAATTAGTCCGGTACTTGTTTAAAGAAGGTATAAATGGGAGTCACCCAGGATTGTTTTGTCTGAATAATTGGGCCCCGGGAAATGAGGCAAAACCACATATTCTATTCGTCATACAGTAATAATTCCTACTATCTATACCCGAAAATGGGTTGGATTTATGGTAATCGGGTTAAATAACCAGGTTCTGGGGCTTGGGAGCCCATTAGTGCCATCTTGAGAATGGAAACCTTTGAGTAAGGGCTAGGCCAAGTATCAAGATTCTCTCTCTCTCTCTCTCTCTCTCTCTCTCTCTCTCTCTCTCTCTCTCTCTCTCTCTCTCTCTCTCTCTCTCTATATATATATATATATATATATATATATATATATATATATTTATATATATATTTATTTATATATATATATATTTATATATATATGAATATATATATAAATATATATATATATATATATATATATGTATATATATATATATATATTTATATATATATTTATATATATATATATTATATATATATATATATATATATATATATATATATATATATATATACATATATGTGAAAAAAATCGACTCGGTGGAAAATTCATGCTGCCAGATAGCATAACTAGAGTCTGGGCTCAAATACACATCACATAACCTCAAATGATTTATTCAATTCCCTCTAGTCTTTTGTGTCTTAGATTCATATCAAATTTCTATAAAGCTACATGATTAACTACAATACAGATTATCATCTTTCTTTAAATAAAGTTACTTGTCAGCTGCAAGTAATTAGGTGTTGATCACCTGATTAATTTCCCATAAGTATTGCTAAGAAGGTTCTCAAAGTAATAAGCTTTTCCTATAAATGCGTTGGTCTGTTATTTATATGTCTTTGGAGAATTGTGCCAGATGTTTTTTTTTTTTATGCTGTGGCTAACATCATCCTCCTTGAAAGACTCACAAAGAACCACATACATATATACATTCATGCATACATACATGCACATACACATATTACAGTATTATATATATGCATATATATATATATATATATATATATATATATATATATGTGTGTGTGTGTGTATATATACTTATTTATTTAAATATATACATATAGCATATAATACAGTATATATATAAATATGTATATATATATATATATATATATATATATATATATAAATTATATATATATAACTATATATACATATATATGTATATATGTATGCATATATGTATGCATATATACACATATATATACTTTTATAAGTACAAAATTTCTATATAAAATCAAGATGGAGTCTGTTAAATATCCATCTTTTATATTCATATTAACATGCATCGAATTAAGAAACACAAATGAAACGGGTAAAAATCAATTAACCTTGTCGATAAGGACACATCATCATGCAAACAAAATCTCAGACTCCATCATCACCAACACCATTATAATTAAAACGGATGAATCATAAAAGAAAAATGCCTTTTATAATTACGCAACCTTTTCTAATCTCCCAGATTTCGACCTCACATTCATTACGCGTATTACGCGGCAAATAAAAAAAAGGGAAAACGAGGAATAAAGATTATAGAAAAGAAAAGAAAGATAGCCTCTTATATCAACCAACGTCGTAAAACAAGAATGGCCGAGAACTATATTTATGAGGCAGCAACTGATATGATTATCCCTAGACCCGAATATTGAT
>NC_090747.1:104287715-104292715 GCF_036898095.1 Palaemon carinicauda | reverse complement strand
AACAGTAAAGATTGAACACCTAACAAATTTAACATAAATACACCGTATTTATCCTTACAAAGCCATTATTACAGAACAGTAAAGATTGAACACCTAACAAATTTAACATAAATACACCGTATTTATCCATACAAAGCCATTATTACAGAACAGTAAAGATTGAACACCTAACAAATTTAACATTAATACATCGTATTTATCCTTAAAAAGCCATTACAAGTATGAATTATTGTAATTAGTATTCAGCATGTATAATTACGTACACATATCTTCTGCCTTCCTCAATAGGTACAGACTTGAGCTTCTATAAGGGTAAAGACAAAAGAGAGAGAGAGAGAGAGAGAGAGAGAGAGAGAGAGAGAGAGAGAGAGAGAGATTCTGCTAGGGTAATTAAAGGTATTAGATAAGAGTAGCATAATTATGCTGACCTAAATTTCAAAACTTTATGCATGTGACTTAAGTTTGTTTATTTCGTAACAACTTTGGCTCAACCTTTCCCTCGTTCTTTTCTGAAGATAAGGTCCAGAGATAATAATATAAATAAATACATGCACACAAACAGATAAGCTCTTTATCCCTTTAGAACAGCAAAGAAGTACTAGTTATGGACACCCATACTAGGTTGGTTTGCTGTGAGCGATTAAAAAATAAACTTCCGTCATCACCAATCCTCACTGGTCAGCGTGATGCAAACTGGCCAGACCCCGGGCATGGCTAAGGACATATTTGAGGCCTTTTTCCTGCAGTGAAATAAAAATGGTAGATTTGTTGCTGTTTTAATATATATATATATATATATATATATATATATATATATATATATATATATATATATATATATATATATGCAGAAGAATCACACGGAAAATGAAAATACGAAATATACGATTAAGTCCTGACTAGTTTCGTGATACTTCTTCAGTCCTCGGAAGAAGTATCACGAAACTAGTCAGGACTTAATCGTATATTTCGTATTTTCATTTTCCCTGTGGTTCTTCTGTATCTGAGCATCACGTTTTCCTGTGAATTTTACGCATATATATATATATATATATATATATATATATATATATATATATATATATATATATATATATATATATATATTGTATATATATATATATATATATATATATAACTTTAATACATAAAAGGAAATTCAAAGCATTACTGTAAAATAATGTGAATTTTAAATACGATATCATTAGACACTAAATAATGATTCTAGAACCAAAGTACGTGTGGAAATAGTTCGCCTGCATAAAGTTCGTACACATTTGTTCATCAATAAATGTACGCAAGGGATAAAGTTCATTTTAAAAAAAAAAAGTTTTTACGCTTAAATTCGTACACTAAAGATCATAAGCAAATGTTCGTATAATATAAAGTATATATGTGAAAAAAGAAAAAATGACGACAAAAATTCGTCGGGACAGAATTTCGTACATAAAAATTCGTATGAAATTTTCGTAAACGAAATGTTCGTTCAAAATTATTCGTCTGACAATGGAAAAAAAAAGAAAAAAAAAATATTCACGTAATTACATAGCGAGGGTAGCTTCTTTTGTGTTAAGTACGTTTAGGAAAAATACTGGATGAAAGAGTCGTGTTACTTACAGAGCAAAATCAGTGACGCTGATATCTTAGTAACCCGATAATTATTTGTTAAGTGCTGTTTTAGATATTTTTTAAGTAAATTTTCTCTAACCTTCTCCTGAGGTGATGCAATAAAGTTTCGGCTACTTCATATTCTGAATAAATGGCCTTTGTATCAATTTAAAGTATTTGGGAAGCTATTGGAAGCTTTTGTTCCTATCAATGAAAATTAAGAGTTCATAGGTTTGAAGGTCGCTCATGAATGGCAGAGGCAGGACATTGCCCTAGAGACTGCCTATATATCATATGATCAGCGCCCAAGCCCCCTCTCCACCCAAGCTAGGACAAAGAAGAGCCAGGCAATGGGTACTGATGACTCAGCAGATAAGACATATAGGCTCCTCCAAAGCCCCAATCCTTAGCTCACAAGGATGGTGAGGTTGCAGAGACCAAAGGAAACTAACGAGTTTAAACGGGAGTCGAACCCCAGTCTGGCAATCACCAGTCAGGGACGCTACCATCCAGCTACCACAACCCCTGGGCTTTTAGGGGCGTATTACCCACTGATGTTTATTGCAAATTTATTGAACACTTGTGACTCTGTTGATGATTGGTGGCTCTTGAAATTGATTTGATAGTTGTAAACTAATTAAAGTTCTAGATATCACTGAAATGATGTGCAATGGTATGAATAAAGAAGAAAAATAAACATGCAAATAAAAGCCTAACACAATAGTTCACCATCCTTTTTGGAGGAGATGAGAAAGAATTATTATTATTATTATATTATTATTATTATTATTATTATTATTATATTATCATCATAATTTACTATTATTATTATTATTATTATTATTATTATTATCATTATTATTAAAGAACCAAAATAATATTCTCACTACGGAGGAAAAATGTAAAATATCAAAGTAGGAGCAGAATCTCTATGGGGTCTTGACAATTGTTAATTCAAAAGCTACGGTATACAAATAGGATAAGTAGCCACCTGGGGGTACCCATTCCCTCATTATCTCGATTAGTAATCCTGTCATTTGGTCCAAGTATATTCTTGGACGCACATTGCGACATACTCACTTACAAGCTGCCAACGCAAGAGCCTGTCTTGCTATAGTTATAGCAATGAGATCTACAACAACAACAACAACAACATGCAACGTCAGCAAAGAAACTGAAAAAAGAAAATTTCTCCCGAAGTACATTTCTCAGGAAGTCAATAAAGTAACCTCAATACATTTGAGCAAATTCTAAATACAACTCTCTACATATACTTGGGGTATCCCTGGTTCCTAATAGTCAAGACTAATTAATAATATCAATAAAAAAGTGTGCATAATTCCTTAAAAAATCTCAATAAAATCATCAGTATCACGAAATGTAAAATGCAAACCAGTGGGATTAAATTCTAAGTGCAATGCTGTTTTTATGGATATATAAATACTGCACTGTAATTGTGCAGTGGGCTATACTTTCCTCTTGGTAAGGGTAGAAGAGACTCTCTAGCTATGGTAAGCAGCTCTTCTAGGAGAAGGACACTCCAAAATCAAACCATTGTTCTCTAGTCTTGAATAGTGCCATAGCCTCTGTACCATGGTCTTCCACTGTCTCTTGGGTTAGAGTTCTCTTGCTTGATGGTACACTCGGGCACACTATTCAATCTTATTTCTCTTCCTCTTGTTTTGAAGTTTTTATTGTTTATATAGGAAATATTTATTTTAATATTGTTTCTGTTCTTATAAAATTTTATTTTCCTGTTTCCTTTCCTCACTGGGCTATTTCCCCTGTTGGATCCACTGGGCTTTAAGCATCCTGCTTTTCCAACTAGGGTTAGCAAGTAATAATAATAAAAATAATAATAATATTAATAATAATAATAATAATATTTTAATTAGGGGAAGATAGGGACCAGGTTTATCAATAGTTAAAATAGACCTACATACAGCTACTGTAATAACTAAAGCTTCACCCACCAAGAAATTCTAATTATAGGTCTCCATCTAAACATATCTCTCACTCAGCTTGTATCATACCCGAGAGGAGGCTTATGTACGATTAGTTTGTAACAAAATGAGTAATAGGCTAGTATTACTATACCAAAAGTCAGGTATACTCATGGCATGTAAAATGTTTGTGGTTTATTACTATTAATATATTTGTTTTTATCATTGCATAATTATTTTGATAATTATTATGAGTTATTTTAGCCCCTTTTTAAAATAATCATCATAAAATTTTATTGAAAATTCTCTCTCTCCTCTCTCTCTCTCTCTCTCTCTCTCTCTCTCTCTCTCTCTCTCTCTCTCTCTCTCTCTCTCTCTCTCTCTCTCTCTCTCTCAGAATTATTATTATCATTACTATCATTAGCGTTATAGCATTTAAAAAAATAATCACAAAAATTAAATCTCTCTCTCTCTCTCTCTCTCTCTCTCTCTCTCTCTCTCTCTCTCTCTCTCTCTCTCTCTCTCTCTCTCTCTCTCTCAAAATTATTATTAGCACTGTTATTATTAGTGTTATTAGAGCATTAAAAAAATAATCGTCACAAAAAATTAAAACTCTCTCTCTCTCTCTCTCTCTCTCTCTCTCTCTCTCTCTCTCTCTCTCTCTCTCTCTCTCTCTCTCTCTCAGAATTATTATTATCATTACTACTACTGTATTAGTGTTATTTTAGCATAAAAAATAATTGTCAAAAAATTCTCTCTCTCTCTCTCTCTCTCTCTCTCTCTCTCTCTCTCTCTCTCTCTCTCTCTCTCTCTCTCTCTCTCTCTCTCTCTCTCAATTATTATCATCATTACTATTATTAGTGTTATTTTAGTATTTAAAAAATAATCACGTAAATTAAATGGAAACTCTCTCGCTCTCTCTCTCTCTCTCTCTCTCTCTCTCTCTCTCTCTCTCTCTCTCTCTCTCTCTCTCTCTCTCTCTCTCTCTCTCATACACTTTACAATCCATCTAAGCCAAGACATTAACAAGAGATATTTCTGACTTAATCCTTCACTCAAACCAAACATCTTTTGTTGACATGTGTGCCATGAATCTGGACTACCCCACAACGTCCCCATAAAGGGAAAAACAGTTCTCGCCACAGCGGTCGTAACAAAGGCTGAGGGTGTTGGACATTAATTCCAAATGGCCTAGGCATGACGTCATTCTTATTACGAACCCCCATATTGATTATTACCTCCAACGACCAAGCTGTGAGGTGGTCAGGTTTCCTGGAGTCTTAGTCCGTCTGTCTGGAAGGGGGTTGGAAAAGCTTTTCTAAGGGGAAAACTTATCTTTTTATTATATTTTAATTATCTTTTTATTTTAAAATGATATCGATTATTTTTACACAAAATTAAGTTGTAATTATATAAGCAATCATGTGCTCATGGGTTAGGAAAGTTTTT
>NC_090747.1:104275215-104282715 GCF_036898095.1 Palaemon carinicauda | reverse complement strand
ATCATTGCAAGGAAATTATATTGAACATCAAACATACTTATAAAATTCGGTCAACCCACAAATACTATCATTGCAAGGAAATTATATTGAACATCAAACATACTTATAAAATTCGGTCAACCCACAAATACAATCATTGCAAGGAAATTATATTGAACATCAAACATACTTATAAAATTCGGTCAACCCACAAATACAATCATTGCAAGGAAATTATATTGAACATCAAACATACTTATAAAATTCGGTCAACCCACAAATACTATCATTGCAAGGAAATTATATTGAACATCAAACATACTTATAAAATTCGGTCAACCCACAAATACAATCATTGCAAGGAAATTATATTGAACATCAAACATACTTATAAAATTCGGTCAACCCACAAATACTATCATTGCAAGGAAATTATATTGAACATCAAACATACTTATAAAATTCGGTCAACCCACAAATACTATCATTGCAAGGAAATTATATTGAACATCAAACATACTTATAAAATTCGGTCAACCCACAAATACAATCATTGCAAGGAAATTATATTGAACATCAAACATACTTATAAAATTCGGTCAACCCACAAATACTATCATTGCAAGGAAATTATATTGAACATCAAACATACTTATAAAATTCGGTCAACCCACAAATACTATCATTGCAAGGAAATGATACTGAACATTAAATATACTTATAGAATTCGGTCAACACCCACTAAAAAAATCCTTGTATGGAAGTTATATTGAACATTAAATATACTTATAGAATTCGGTCAACCCACAAAAAAAAAAAAAATCCTTACATGGAAAGGATAATGAATATTATACTGTATATACTTATAAAATTCGGTCAACCCACAGAAAAAAAAAAAATTTTCCTTACACGGAAATAATGAATATTAAATATACTTATAAAATTCGATCAACCCACAAAAAAAAAATAAAAAAATATCCTTACACGGAAATAATAATGAATATTTAATATACTTATAAAATTCGGTCAACCCACAGAAAAAAAAAAATATCCTTACACGGAAATAATAATGAATATTAAATATACTTATAAAATTCGGTCAACCCACAAAAAAAAAAAAAAATATCCTTACACAGAAATAATAATGAATATTTAATATACTTATAAAATTCGGTCAACCCACAGAAGAAAAAAATATCCTTACACGGAAATAATAATGAATATTGAATATACTTATAAAATTCGATCAACCCACAAAAAAAAAAAAAAAAATCGTGGCTTGGAAATAATATTCAACATCAAATATAGTTACAGAATTCGGTAAAATTATTTAATCATTGCTAAAACAATAATGAACTCGTCAGTAAAAATAGTAGACCTTCGTCCCCACCACCCACAAAATAATCCTTGCTAGGAAATCATAATCAACATTAAATGTACTTATAAAATTCGTTCAAATTGTTTAATTATTGCCAAAACAATAACGAACTTCTCTGTAAAAAAAAAAAATAATAAACTTCCTTCCCATCCCCCAAAATAACTGCTTGCATGGAGAGGAGAATCACATAAAATATACTTTTAGTATTCTATAAAAAAAAAAAAAAAATTAGACCTTTCTCACCAGCCCCCTAAAAAATCCTTGCATGGAAATGATAACCAACATGAATAATGTCTATAGAAGTCAGCAAAATTGTTTAATTAATGTTAAATCAATGATAAACTGTGTAAAAAAAATAATAAAAAAAAAATCCACAGCCTTAAGATCCTTCCTGATATCAGAAGTAATTCCATCGTCCTTAATATCTGCTAGGTCACTTCTAAAGTTCAAACTTGCAGCAAATGTTTTTATGATGAACAAGCTGACATAAGTCTCTTTTTATAATTCATGTATAAAAGATGTTTAATGTTGTTACAGTTCTTAAAATATTTTATTTCAATTGTTCATTGCTTTTCTTGTAGTTTATTTATTTCCTTATTTCCTTTCCTCCCTGGGCTATTGTCCCTGCTGGGACCCTTGGGCTTATAGCATCCTGCTTTTCCAACTAGGGTTGTAAGTCTAGCTAATAATAATAATAATAATAATAATAATAATAATAATAATAATAACAGTAAATTAACAACAACAATAATAATAATAATAATAATAATAATAATAATAATAATAATAATAATAATAATATATGTGCTCTCAGTCTTGAATGTCAGGACAGTTTCTTCAAACACTTTCGCAGCCGCCCAGCCATTTTCAAGGTTGCGTTTTACTTCCTCATTATAACTAAACCACATTCCCTTCTCTCTCTACATTAGCAAACCACTTAAAAAGCAATCTAGTCTGTAGTTTCAGCAGTTTATTAAACGAGAGGAGATTAAATAACCCAGTGAGTCAGACTTGCCTCTCAGACTTGGCAGGAATAAATTCGCGAGGGGAAAAAATAATAAATATATCCATGATAAAAATATAAATTAAGATGAAAACCTATTTTATCTACTTTAGCTATTAAAATCATGCTTCTTGAAAAACATTAAAATCTTAAAACCACAAATTTCAGAGAAACTTTGCTGGCTATAACATAAATATCTTTCTTTTAAAAACTACATACGCAAAAAAAAATATATATATATATATATATATATATATATATATATATATATAAATGTATATATATATATATATATATATTATATATATATGTATATATATATATATATATATATATATATATATATATATATATATATATATATATATATATATATATGGTTAAATCAGTATCACACTCACTCCACTTATGCATTAATTCCATCCTTTTATCTTTTTGTTCTGAATGTCCTCTGGAGAAGCAATTCGTTTAATTTGTTTCAACTTATTAATCGCCAATTCACTACTCTACATAGTTCACCCTACGATTTGCTGGACTGGAATTCCAGACAAGCCCAACCTCGACATTCTTGTAGTCTGCTACTTCACCTCAAGGATGGGGACGTTTGGAGGAGCCTATGGGTCAACCTTCTGAGTCATCAGCAGCCATAGCCTGAACCTCCTTGGTCCTAGCTTGAGTGAAGAGGGGGGCTTGAACGCTGATCATATGTATATATGACCCACTCTAGTGTATTGCCCTGCTAGGGCATAGTCACTGTCCCTCGTCTCTGCCATTTCATAAGCGACCTTTAAACCTTTAAATGCAGAGTTGTGATGAATTTCACACATGTTAACTGACTTTGTTGTTGTTTGAATATCTACCTAAAATCGATGGGTAAGAGACCTAACATTCAAACATATACCCATTATCAACATATTCGTCCCACTCTACTTAAGCGAGAACCAGGAATTAGCAGACAGACCCATGGGTTACCCTAAACCCGTCCTCCCATGCCAATCTAACATGGATAATTAATCCTTTCCAGCTTTTTGAATAACAGTTAATCCCTGCAAGTTTCAGTACTCTACGATTAAAATTGGGGCCAGGAAGGTGTTCACAAATAAACCCACACAGAAACCAACAAACACACAAACAGGGGGTAAAACATAATCTTCCAACTTCGTTGGCTAAGGTAATAAAGTAGTGTATTTTAGTGAAATTTATTAAGTCGTTAGGTGATACCTTTCTGAGTGGATATACCTTAAATGTAGTGAAAGTGTTTGCGTATAACCATGATCAGCCAAGCTGTATATACTAGTCAAGGCCACCCATACTAGGTTGGTTTGCTGTGAGCCATCAGACCAAAATCTTTACACTGGCCACCGTGGTGATGAAGACTGACCAAACACCAGACATTAATAAGAACATGTCTGAGGCCTTTGTCCTGCAGTGGAATAGAAACAGCTGCATTTGTTGTTGTTGTTGTTGTTGTTGTTGGAGATACGTAACTAACTAAAAAAAATTAATTTTAATGCCATTATATAATATGACTTTAATACATGTTTATCAGGGGAATCACAACCAATATAAAATTTGTCTAAAAAAAACTAAAAAAGGAATTAAGTTCTCCTAAGCAATCAATCATGGCTATGCATGAAAATACACAGATAAGCTGCAACGTTAATACAAATTAATCATACTGTTCCAATCATGAACAATTTCTTATACAAAAATTTGCATGAAAAGCAACTTGCGTGGGAGATATAATACTAACATATCTCAACCGAATTATTCAAATGTTAATTACCGCAAGTAATAATTTACTATAAAAACAAATGTAAATTTTGAATAATAAATTGGAAAGGGGATTTCCCGTGTTCATTCGGAATGAGGGTAATAAAATTCCTCATTGCCCCTGAATTACAGTTATTATTTGCACAATTCTATATCATTGCAATTATTTTCTCCCTCTCCAGAGGGTAGATGAGAGTTTTAGCTTTCTAGGAAGATTGGCAAATAGGTTTGAATTTGAGAAGTTTTATTTTACCAGGATGGGAAGTAAACACACTATAAATAGATGGGAATTTTGGCTTATTAAAAAGTAAATCTTAAATTAAATGCTTTCCATAATATATTTTTTTATTGGGTTTGAATTTGAGGAAGTTGTATTTTACCAAGATGGGAAGCAGATGGACTGTAAATAGATGGGAATTTTGGTCAAAAAAAAAAAAAAAAAAAAAAATTCAAAACCAGTAAATATAAAATTAAATGCTTTCCATAATGTAGTTTTTTATTGGGGAAAAATACTTAAGGCTCCTAAAACAAGTATGAACTTTGTTTTGCCAGGATAAGAGACCGCAGCTTAAATAAGTTGAATGTCCATTTAACAATAGAGCAAACGAATCACATGTTAAATTGATGTAAAAATAAAATAAAATCAAGATTGCTTTATACAAAGATTGGAAGCAAATGGACCGGATAGATGTGAATTTTGGTTTATCAAAAATGAAAATCAGTAGACCATAAATTAAAGGCTTTCCATAATTTTTTTTTTTATTGAAAATAAAAAATTAAAATTACTTAAACAAGTATAAACTTTGTTTTGCGAGATTAAGAGACCACGGACTAAATAAGTTGAATGTGGATATAACTATAGAACAAAAGAATCGCATGTTAAACTATTATTATTATTATTATTATTATTATTATTATTATCATTACTAGCCAAGCTACAACCCTAGTTGGAAAAGCAAGATGCTATAAGCCCAGGGGCTCCAATAGCGAAAAATAGCCCAGTGAGAAAAGGAAATAAGGAAATAAATAAATGATGAGAACAAATTAACAATAAATCATTCTAAAAAAAAAGTAACAACGTCAAAACAGATATGTCATATATAAACTATTAACAACGTCAAAAACAAATATGTCATATATAAACTATTAACAACGCCAAAAACAAATATGTCATATATAAACTATTAACAACGTCAAAAACAAATATGTCATATATAAACTATAAAAGACCCATGTCCGCCAGGTCAACATAAAAACGTTTGCTCCAACTTTGAACTTTTGAATTAAAAAAAGAAAAAAAATGGAAATCAAGGTTGCCTTGAATCATGTTCTGTACAGGAAGCAAACAACGCATAATATATACTCTTTGAATGAATCCATTTAATCTAATCCTTATTCTTTTAAATTTCCTAGGAATTTGAGCAGTTTCTAGTAACGTCAGTAATGAGTTACAAATATATTTATTGTAATAACCTGTGCTCATTTCCTTTTATCTTTTATTAGAAAATATACATTTATAATTACAATTTATACAATATATACATTAATCATTTTTTATTTAACCTGGGTATATTGTATTTCCAATTGCAATTTTTACTATTTATGTAAATATGTTTTTAAATAAGAAAATATATCGACTCGTGAATACTTTTTTAACAAGTTTTAAAGCCTATTTGCCGTTTTGTCTTGTTAGCGCAATTATTTTTTCTTTGCGTTTTTTTCTAAATATTTCCTATTTCATTAAATATGTGAACCAATAATGCTAAATGCAGCATAGAAATTGATCTCCTCCTCTACGCCATTAAAGCGCACCACGTTGGCAAGTTAATAATCTATATATAATAATAAGTAAAACCTGTTCAGTTTATATTTTCCTGTTCCTGAAATACCATTTGTTAACATTTCTGGAAAAAATATACTTAAAATGGCAAGATTATTTTGCAAAATATAAATACCCAACAACTACAGCAGCAGTTAATAAAAACTAAACCTAGCCTTCGCACTCCATAAGAGAGATTAGTCCACCAAACTTTCAACTTGGCTCCACAATGCGCTAAAAGAGTTGGAAGACCCAGGCCTACATGGCTGAGACTATGAAGCGTGAAGTGGGAGATGATGAATGGAGAGGTATTGAATTAAAAGCTCGAGATAAAGACGACTGGGGAAATCTAACCGAAGGCCTTAGTGTCAATAGGCGTAGGAGAAGATGATGAATCTTTTAGTTAACCAATGCCGCTGGACTCAAAATGTTTCCCCGCTAAATTCCTTTAACCATTCCCAATCTCAATGAGTAAATATTTAAAGAAAATCTCTACTTCATTATATTCGATAAGACAACTCAAAACATCTTTGGCCTTCTAACACCAACTACTTGCAATTACTGTTCATTTACTTGATTTAAACTCGTAGTCGTTAAGTAGAATACACTCTCTCTCTCTCTCTCTCTCTCTCTCTCTCTCTCTCTCTCTCTCTCTCTCTCTCTCTCTCTCTCTCTTCAGTACGAATTTGATCTAAGCTCAGCTTTGGAAGGTAGACATTTTTCATTTCCTCTCATATCCGGATTTTCAAAAGGATTTCAGCTAAAATCGGATTAATAAATGTTAGAAAGGGGAGTAGCTTTAGCGTTCACTGCACGGACGTTGTATTTCCTAGTAAGTCTAGCGCGAAAATGTTCTTGTACACAACAGAGATTCCATTATTGAGGTTCACTGAACATTGAAAAATCTGAACTAAATTTGGTCGTATCTCACTGAATGTGTTTCATACGCGCTCGTACACTGTAACGGTTTTGATTTTTATCTTATCAATCGCTCTTCCCTTCACTGTTAATAGACCAACCTGTGTGATCCTCCTAGCAAAAGCTTTATCATGTTTGAATATTTGTGACCTTCTTCCTCGGAAGTCGCTGTATATAAACTCGATGATTGTTAAATAAAGTTTAGCGGCATTCACCTCGCATATTAGTTATCACCTAACTTGCGCCTCGCACAACTTCATTCAAAATTTAGGTTTGAGCTGATTTGATTAAGAGAATTTGATTATGAAACAGCACTGGGAAGGGAAGGTAATTTAGCACCAAAGTGAGCCTGAGAGAAAAGTTGCAGTGAAGAATAAGTTAAAATAAGTTAAATAACATAACGTTTATATCATCATTATTCGGAAGTAATGTAAAAGCTTAAACAATGGGTGCATCTAGGGACAGAGGAGATGCTGCAAAATTCCTTTAAGGGTTGTGGTGGCCGATGTGGCAACGTCCCTGACTGGTGAACACAAGACTGGGGTTCGAGTCCCGCTCAAACTCGTTAGTTTATTTGGTCGCTGCAACCACAACATCCTTGTGAGCTAAAGATGGGAGGTTTGGGGGGAG
>NC_090747.1:104255215-104265215 GCF_036898095.1 Palaemon carinicauda | reverse complement strand
TTTGGAAAAGTCGAATCTCAAATATTAAAAAATCTATCAAACTAACCTCTGTTGTAAAAAAAAAATCTACATCAAAACATTAAAACCAACTGAAGCACATTATAAATCACAAACACACACACACACACAAAGACAAACACAAACAGGGGAGAAAACATAACTTCCCTCCAACCTCGTTTGCGGAGGTAATTAGACAAAGAGTAGAAGTAATTCTAAATTCAAATACCTTTAAAAAAAACAATCGAAAAATAAATGTATCGGCAAATAACCACAAATGAACAACATATTGTAAAGAGAAAAAGGCTGCAAATGATTAAAATTTTCGAATAATAAATGGACCAGTAAATAACCACAAATTAACAATATACTGTAAAGAGAAAAATGCTGGAAATGATGATGAAAATTTTCGAAAAATAAATGTACTAGTAAAACACCACAAATTCACATACTGTAAAGAGAAAAATGCTGGAAATAAAGATAAAAATTTTCGCAAAAATAAATATTAATAAATAACCACAAATTTACAACATATATAAAGAGAAAATGGCTGGAAATGGTTAAAATTTTCGAAAAAATAAATGTATTAGTAAATAACCACGTAATAACAACATATATAAAGAGAAAAATGCTGCAAATGATTAAAATTTTCGAAAAATAAATATCAGTAAATAACCACAAATAAACAACATAAATAAAGAGAAAATGGCTGGAAATGGTTAAAATTTTCGAAAAATAAATAGTAAATAACCACAAATAAACAACATATATAAAGAGAAAAAAGGCTGGAAATGGTTAAAATTTTCGAAAAAATAAATGTATTAGTAAATAACCACGTAATAACAACATATATAAAGAGAAAAATGCTGCAAATGATTAAAATTTTCGAAAAATAAATATCAGTAAATAACCACAAATAAACAACATAAATAAAGAGAAAATGGCTGGAAATGGTTAAAATTTTCGAAAAATAAATAGTAAATAACCACAAATAAACAACATATATAAAGAGAAAAAAGGCTGGAAATGGTTAAAATTTTCGAAAAAATAAATGTATTAGTAAATAACCACGTAATAACAACATATATAAAGAGAAAAATGCTGCAAATGATTAAAATTTTCGAAAAATAAATATCAGTAAATAACCACAAATAAACAACATAAATAAAGAGAAAATGGCTGGAAATGGTTAAAATTTTCGAAAAATAAATAGTAAATAACCACAAATAAACAACATATATAAAGAGAAAAAAGGCTGGAAATGGTTAAAATTTCCGATTAATAAATATATCAGTAAATAACCACAAATTAACATACTGTAAAGAGAAAAATTGTGGAAATGGTTAAAATTTTCGAATAATAAATATATCAGTAAATAACCACAAATTAACAATACTTAAAGAGAAAAATGCTGCAAATGGTTAAAATTTCCGAATAATAAATATCAGTAAATAACCACAAATCAAAAACATACTGTAAAGAGAAAAACCCTGGAACCGAATTTAAAAAATAGCGAAAAAACACCGGCGGCCGCAAAACATGCAAAAGGGCTGGGCAGGATCCTAAGACTTGACAAGGTAGTTATTATCAGAGGATTGCCCGATGTATCGCTTCATGATCCTGATGAATGAAAAGCTCTCTCTTACAATTATTATGACAACGACTAACCTACATATTGCTGCTAATCCTATTATTATTATTATTATTATTAATTATTATTATTATTACTAGCCAAGCTACAACCCTAGTTGGAAAAGAAAGACGCTATAAGCCCAAGGGCTCCAATAGGGAAAAATAGCCCAGTGAGGAAAGGAAATTATTATTATTACTATTATTATTACTAGCCAAACTACAACCCTAGTCGGAAAAGCAAGATGCTATAAGACCAAGGGCTCCAATAGGGGAAAATAGCCCAGTGAGGAAAGGAAATAAGGAAATAAATAAATGATGAGAATAAATTAACGATAAATCATTCTGAAAACAGTAATAACGTCAAAATAACCTACATATTGCTGCTAATCCTATTATTATTATTTTTATTATTACTAGCCAAGCTACAACCTTAGTTGGAAAAGCAAGATGCTATAAGCCCAAGGGCTCCAATAGGGAAAAATAGCCTAGTGAGGAAAGGAAATAAGGAAATAAATAAATGATGAGAATAAATTAACGATAATTCATTCTAAAAACAGTAATAACGTCAAAACAGATATGTCCTATATAAACTATTGACAACGTCAAAAACAGATATGTCACATATAAACTATAAAAAGACTCATTTCAGCCTGGTCAGCATAGAAACATTTGCTCCATCTTTGAACTTTTGAAGTTCTACTGATTCAACTACCCGATTAGGGAGATCATTCCACAACTACGATATTGTTAAGGTCACACACTGCTGTCTATTGATGATAAGAAATACCGATTGGGTAAATAATAATAATAATAATAATGATAATAATAATAATAATAATAATAATAATAATAATAATAATAATAATAATAATAATAATAATAATTAGAAAAGCACTATGAGTGAGCACACCTCCGCCACGGCAGCTTATTTCTGGATCTTTTGCTCGACCTTGACCCAGACCTTTGACCTAGGGCTTTCAAAATTGAATCACTTCCACGCCTCAACATAACAGTTAATCCCTGCAAGTTTCACTTCTCTATGAGTAAAATTATGGCCAAGTTTTTCATAAAACAAACGAACAGACAAACAGGGGCGAAAATATAACCTCCTTACAATTTCGGTGACAAAAGAAAGCAAAAGAAAACTTACTATACGGCTTCTACCATACTAGTATACACGACCCGTCAAAAAAGACTGCTAAACATTAAGATAGATATGCACACACACATACACACATTCAACCCTTCCCCTTTATTATTATTATTATTATTACTAGCCAAGCTAAAACCCTAGTTTGAAAAGCAAGATGCTATAAGCCCAAGGGCTCCAACAGGGAAAAAAGCCCAGTGAGGATAGGAAATAAGGAAATAAATAAATGATGAGAATAAATTAACAATATATCATTCTAAAAACAGTAATAGCGCCAAAACAGATATGTCCTATGTAAACTATTAATAATGTCAAAAACAGATATGTCACATATAAACAATAAAAAGACTCCTGTCAGCCTGGTCAACATCAAAACATATGTCCTACTTTGAACTTTTGAAGTTATACTGATTCAACTACCCGATTAGGAAGATCATTCCACAACTTGGTAACAGCTGGAATAAAACTTCCAGAATACTGTGTAGTATTGAGCCTTATGATGGAGAAGGCCTGGCTATTAGAATTAACTGCCTGCCTAATATTACGAACAGGATAGAATTTCCCAACTATAACTGGCTAGTTCAGCAATATGTGGGATAGTAGGTCAGTATTGCCAGATAGGTTAGTCTAAATATCCCCAAAACAACCGCAAAAATCTACATTTCCCCAAATATATTTTCTTCTAACCCTGTAGGCCTTACTAATATGGAAATTACTCACTATACTTCTTATAAGTGCAAGCAACCTAAATGCAACAATATAAAAGTTCACTCATCTATGTTTCTTCTTCATAGAAATTTGTATATAATATCCCCATCAGACACCTAAAATCCCCAAAACCTAGGGATAAATCCCCATGTCTGGCAACTGAATTTTCCAGTGTGCCTCTCGGTGTATTCCCCCTCACCAGGGCGTTAATAATCCATCTCCCCCTGCTGCTCAGCGTGACAGGAAGTGGATACATACATACGCACATTATATTACACACACACACACACACACACACACACACACATATATATATATATATATATATATATATATATATATATATATATATATATATATATCCAGACAATTGCTCTTTATTCAGTAGTAGAGGATTATCATTATAAATTTAAACATTACTATGCAACTCTATTTTCGTCTTTGACATATATAATTTACGCGTATAATCAGAGAATTCATGTCGATATAAACATTGAAAAATTGACATAAAAATTATATTAAAATCGTTAGGACGCTTTGATATTATCAGCAAAGAAAAAATAAGGAAAAAAAATATAATTATCATTATTATTATGAGCTTATTTTTCTGATATTAACATATATAATTTATGTTTACAATCAGAGAATTCATGTCGATATAAACATTAAAAAATTGACATAAAAATCATATTAAAATCGTTAGGACACTGATATTATCAGCAAAGAAAAAGAAAGAAAAAAAGGGAAAAAAAATATCATTATCATTATTACTATGAATTTCTTTTTCTGTCATTAACATATATAATTAATGTGCCAAATCAGAGCATTCGTGTCGATATAAAAAAAAGAAAATTGACATAAAAATTAAATTAAAATCGTTAAGACATATTATCAGCAAAGAAAAAAAAAAGGAAAAATAATTATCATTATCATTATTACTATGAATTTATTTTTCTGTCATTAACATATATAATTTATGTGCCAAATCAGAGCATTCGTGTCAATATAAACAAAAAATTTACGTTAAAACTACATTAAAATCGTAAAAACTCTGATATTATCACAAAGCAAGAACCCCAAAAATAAGTCCAGTCGTAAAAATATAATAACTGCTTAACACTTCCTCGCCTCTTTCAGTTTTATTGCAATTGCTCAATGAGATGGACGATTATCCGGTAAATGATTACGTGGGATCATCAGCTCTGCAAATAGAGACGGGGCACATGGTAAGGCGTAACGAGTTGGGGTAATAAGAGCGTGTTTTATTACGCGATATGTCTGTACTTCTGAATAAGATGAGGTTAATTTAGAGGTATCGTATGCTATGGAGAAATATATGTTCTCTCTCTCTCTCTCTCTCTCTCTCTCTCTCTCTCTCTCTCTCTCTCTCTCTCTATATATATATATATATATATACATATATATATAAATATATATATATATATATATATATATATATATATATATATATATATATATATATATATATATATATATATGCACACACATCCTCAACAAAAACAACAACAACAAATGCAGCCTTTTCTAGCCCACTGCTGGACAAACCCTAAGAAATGTCCTCAATCATATCTGGGGATTGGTCATTTTCATCACCACGCTGCCCAATGCGGATTGGTGATGGTGGGAGACTTTTGGCTGATCGCTCACAGGGGTGTCCCTGACTAGTACAGCTTTGCTGATCATAGCGATGCACAGACACTTTCGCCACGTTAAGGAATCCCCGTTAAATTCTCTCTCTCTCTCTCTCTCTCTCTCTCTCTCTCTCTCTCTCTCTCTCTCTCTCTCTCTCAGAGATCTCGAATTTTAGGGATTTTTGAAAAGAAAAAAATCTTGCATTCATTTTGAAGTGGAAATCAAAGGAATAATCTTCCTATTTTCCTAGTTTCTTTATTTCTTCTTTTATTCCTTTGTTATTGAATATACATACATACATACATACACATACACACACACACACACACATATATATATATATATATATATATATATATATATATATATATACACATATATATATCATATATGTATATATGAATATCACTAGCAGTCGGAATTTTAATCAATGCAAATATCAACCTAAATTGCATTTAATATCGATTTCAACCTTTGGGAATGTATATCCACTGGAAATCTATTTATGATAAATGTTTCTGGAGGGCAAAGACTCGAACCTATGTCTCTTAGCCGAAACCATGCCAGCAGGGACTCTACATATCGAGCTATCAAGAGATATAAGTTTATTACAAGTCTACTCTATATATTCCTGAATCTATTCTTAGATATATATTTATCATAAATAACCACGTGTTGCTAACTCATTAATCAGCTATCATGGTGGAGATAGGTTGATTTCAAGTCTAAGAACAGAGTCCCTGCTGGCATGGTTTCAGCAAAGAGGCATAGGTTCGAATCTTTGCCCGGCCAGAAGCATTTATCATAAATTAATTTCTAGTGGATATGCATTTCCAAAGGTAGAATTCAATATTGAATGTCATTGTGGTTGATATTTAGAGAGAGAGAGAGCGAGAGAGAGAGAGAGAGAGAGAGAGAGAGAGAGAGAGAGAGAGAGAGAGAGAGAGAGAGAGAGAGATTGTTTCACTGATTTTCATTCTGAAGCCGTTTTTCTGATTTCACTATTTTGATATTTTAGTGTAAAAAATTGTTCGTTTCTGTGTAAATGAGAGAGAGAGAGAGAGAGAGAGAGAGAGAGAGAGAGAGAGAGAGAGAGAGAGAGAGAGAGAGAGAGAGACAGAGAGAGACAGAGAGAGAGATTGTTTCACTGATTTTCATTTTGAAGCCGTTTTTCTGATTTCACTATTTTGATATTTTAGTGTAAAAAATTGTTCGTTTCTGTGTAAATGAGAGAGAGAGAGAGAGAGAGAGAGAGAGAGAGAGAGAGAGAGAGAGAGAGAGAGAGAGAGAGAGAGAGAGAGAGAGTTGTTTCACTGATTTTGAAGCCGTTTTTCTCATTTTACTATTTTGGTTCTAAGTGTAAAACAATTGTTAGTTTCTGTGTGTGAGAGAGAGAGAGAGAGAGAGAGAGAGAGAGAGAGAGAGAGAGAGAGGAGAGAGAGAGACTCCTCTAGTGCCCGTCCGCGAAAAAAAAAAAAAAAAAAGATTGGACCGCCCCACGAGAAGCTTATACATCACCGCCCTAATACCCTCGAAATAAAAGCAGGCGTATCACGGATGTCCAATTTCATGCATGCGATACAAGGCAGCGCAAATGGCGATTACAAAGCAATGATTTCCCATGTTTATATGTTTGTCATTCTTCATATAATAGCGATGACTTATAACGTGACGTCATTAAATTGCTGCGTGTCATCAGGAGAGCAATTGCTTCGAATTGCTGTCATTGAATCTTTATAACATATAATGAATAAAGTACTGAATTTAACCCAGTTTATTTCTCATATTTTATTTCTACAAAGAATGAAGTTACTTGACCCATGGCCTCCCTCCCTACATTTTTTTCCTTACCTGGAGTAGACTGAAGTAATACTTAATGTTATTTCAAACAGTTTTATTTGTGTTGGGAATATATATATATATATATATATATATATATATATATATATATATATATATATATATATATATATATTATATATATATATATATATATAAATATATACACATACACACATATAAATATATGTATATACATATATATATACATACACATATATATACATACTTATATATACACGCGCATACACACACACACACATATATATATATATATATATATATATATATATATATATATATATATATATGGAACCGTATACCAATGTTCTTGATCCAGCCGTATCTGATGAAAACATGGAAAAAAAAAAAAACTTATAACGGTAGACAGCCTATATGAGTACGCGTGTGCATAAGTACTTATGTAACCAAAACATTATCACAAAAGACGTACCTCCGTAAAGAAAAACATCCAGGAATCAATTTTAAGAAAACATTATTAATTCTGAAAGACTCTACAGCTCCCAGTGCCAATCCTCTTTTAATTTACCTGTTGATCATTATCAGGTAAGACGAGGCTCATTAATGCCTTCATCAACAGGGTGAAAAATGTCTCGTTGTGGTGTCTAGTGACGCCTCAAATAGAGGGAGTTTGATTAGGATGGGAAAAGAGTTTGATTAGGATGGGAAAAGTGTTTGATTAGGATGGGAAAAGTTTGATTAGGATAGGAAAAGAGTTTGATTAGGATGGGAAAAGAGTTTGATTAGGGTGGGAAAAGAGTTTGATTAGGGTGGGAAAAGTGTTTGATTAGGGTGGGAAAAGAGTTTGATAAGGATGGGAAAAAGAGTTTGATTAGGGTGGGAAAAGAGGGTAGTGATAATTTAGTAATCATAGGATTTAGTGAGAATAAAATGTATATTTCATGTGCTGATAAAATGCGTATATTTACTTTCACTTAAAGGTTTAAAGGCTCATGAATGGCAGAGGTAAGGGACAGTGACATTGCCCTATCAAGCAGGACAATGCCCAAGAGACTGACCATACATACATATGATCAGCGCCCAAGCCCCCTCTCCATCCAAGCTAGGACCAAGGAGGCCAGGCAATGGGTGCTGATGGCTAAGCAGATAGACCTATAGGCTCTCGCAAAACCCCCATCCTTAGCTCACAAGGATGGTGAGGTTGTATCGACCAAACAAACTAACAAGTTTGAGCGGGACACGAACCCCAGTCTGGCGTTCACCAGTCAGGGACGTTACCACATCGGCCACAACCTATAGGATTTAGTGATAATAAAATGTATATTTCCTGTGCTGACAAAATGCGTATATTTACTTTCACTTCTGACCGAAAAGGTTATCAAAGGTTAATCAAAAAGGTCTGCAAATTTTCCTTACATAAAAAAAAGACTTAGGACAGGTGTCCTCAGCACCCAGTTCCATGCAACCCCCCCCCCCCCCCAACAAAAATAGGATTTTAAACTTCTATTAAAGAAGTATTCACGAGTCGAAATATTATTTATTTAAAAACGTATTATAGATAGTAAAAACTTCCATTGTAAACAGAGTTTATATAAAATAAAATAAAATTATTTATTAAGTATACTATGATGTATATGTTAAAAATCTTAACATTGTAAATGTATATTTCAGAATTAAAAAAAAAAAGAAAAAAAGATAGAAGTCTATAAAGGACTTGAATCCTATGAAACCAATAAACCTTTGGAGTTAGAAAACAAAAGAAGGGAAGGAATTAAAAAAAGGGTAATTAAACCATTCTATTGGAGGCTTGTAAATTTCCCCAGTGATGACGTGGGAAGAGGTTTCTTAACGAGCTCTAAACGGGCCTTTGATAGGGGGGATGAACTGTCCGTGAAGAGGTTTCCTGACGGGTGCTAAAAGGGCCCCTGATAGGAGGATTAACTTTCTCCTATCTAAAAATAACAGCAACTGAAATCTTTCACGTGAAAGATAATTCATTTATTGCATAACAAGGCGCAAATTGGTATTGTGAATGAAAATAGAATCAATATCCATGATCCGACTGCAACTACAGCTATCAATAAAGAAGAATTTGTACTTAATATTATTTGATACACTATGATTTGGGTCAAGCTGAAATCATGCCTCTGCTTTGTTTGCAGTTTAAGTATTCTTTGTCTACGACCTATATATATATGGATATTATGTGAAGGGAGCCTGCAAGTACATCTCAAAACTGTGTTACCGGCAGATATTTGCAAATGAAATATATATATATATATATATATATATATATAGATATAGATATAGATAGATAGGTAGATAGATATATGTTCTCTTGCAGATGAAAATATTTGCCTTGAGATAAGTACATGAAAATACGGACTTCCCTATAAATTGAACCAGATATCTACAGTTACGCGTATATGAAAAATACAAAATTTCTGGCAATTTAAAACCACTGTTTACAGATACATGAATTGGAAAACTACATAATTTCCAGCAATGAAAAACTTATTTACAGATACATGAATTGGAAAAATACAAAATTTATTGCAATTTAAACTGTCATTTATAGATACATGAATTGGAAAAATACAAAATTTATTGCAATTTAAACTGTCATTTATAGATACATGAATTGAAAAACTACATAATTTCCAGCAATGAAAAATTTATTTACAGATACATGAATTGGAAAAATACAGAATTTCTTGCCATCTAAACTGTCATTTACAGAAACATGAATATGAAAATAGAGATTTTCTTGTAACTTAAACGGGTCATTTACAGATACATGAATTAGAAAAATACAGAATTTCCAGCAATCTAAAACTGTTATTTCATATAAAAGCACAAGAAAAATAAGGAAATTCCTGCTTTCTTTCGCAAACGAATCCTAATACACAAAAAAAAAGAAAAAAAAAAAAAAAAAAAAAAAAAAAAAAAAAAAAAAAAAAAAAAAACAACAACGAGCAAATAACGGCAATATTTGCCAAAGCAAACTCTAAACATAAGTCGTTTCGAAGAAACTACCAT
>NC_090747.1:104247715-104250215 GCF_036898095.1 Palaemon carinicauda | reverse complement strand
AGTAATTTTAATCGGAAATTCTCCGTAAAAATATACTGTTCTCAGCCGTATTACAGTGAAATACAGGCGACCGTAACTTTACCTTACTTTCTTATTATCTTTTACGGGTTAGTGAACATAATATCACTCCCTTACGCCAATATATCCGTTTTTAAAACGGTAAGTGCCTGGCTACATTTATTACAGGATATTTACTGTTTTTAAGGCAATTTTTAGCAGTGGACTGCAAGCTAGAACGGTTAAAATAGCATTAAATTTATATAAAAGAAATTTTTTTCGATATAATTAGTTGTTACTAAAAATATCAAGTCTCTAACCTTTCAGTGTAATGTATATTGTACAAAAAAGAATATATCATCTAAATATGTTTATAAACTATAAAAGTTTCGGATCAATTTTATATAAAAGAAATGTTTTTCTATACAATTAGTTATTATAAAAATTCAATAACTCTCTAAGCTTTCAGTGTAAAGTACATTGTACAAACAAGAATATGTAATCTAAATATGTTTTAAACTATAAAATTTTCAGATCAAACTTATATAAATGTTTTTCTTTTTAATTAGTTATTATAAAAATTCAATAAATCTCTAAGCTTGTTTATATATCGTACAAACAACACTATCTAGTCTAAATATGTTTATAAACGATAAATTTTCGGATCGACTTTATATAAAAGAAACGTTTTTCTATATAATTATCTTTTATAAAGTTTCAATAAGTCCCTGAGCTTTCAGTGTTAAGTATATCGTAAAAAATGAATATGTAATCCAAATATATTTTAAAAGATGAAATTTTAGGATTAACTATTTAATTAGTTATAAAAATTCAATAAATCTCTAAGCTTTCACAGTAAAGTATATTGTACAAATAAGATTAGATAATCTAAATATGTTTACAAATGATATAATTTTCCGATGCAAATGGTTTTACGTTAATATTTTGTTGTCAATATTTTGTTGCGCTAATATTGTGAAGAACGCTTCCGATGCGCACCCTACAATATAAAATATTTTTGTTCGTCACTAAATATTAAGCACAAACTTTGATCATTTAGGGGAGCTTTAAATCAACTTTTCAACAATTAGAGAGAGAGAGAGAGAGAGAGAGAGAGAGAGAGAGAGAGAGAGAGAGAGAGAGAGAGAGAGAGAGAGAGAGAGAGAGAGAAAGCTTGGGGGTTTTCTTGATATATGATTGCTTCAAAAACAGTAAAAAAAAGTTTATTTACTTTCAATTTATTTTAAATGTTATTAAAATATGATGTATGAATCAATGACGTCTTATGAAGTAGTTTTTCTCTTCCCGCAAGTGAAGAGAGAGAGAGAGAGAGAGAGAGAGAGAGAGAGAGAGAGAGAGAGAGAGAGAGAGAGAGAGAGAGACCTTGGGGATTTTCTCGACATATGATTGCTTCGAAAAATGATAATAAAAGCTTATTTATTTTAAATTTATTTCAAATTTCATTAAAATATGATATATGAATCAACGACGTCTTATAAGGTAGTTTTTATCTTCCCGCAAATAGGAAAGAGAGAGAGAGAGAGAGAGAGAGAGAGAGAGAGAGAGAGAGAGAGAGAGAGAGAGACCTTGGGGATTTTCTCGACATATGATTGCTTCGAAAAACAATAATAAAAGCTTATTTATTTTAAATTTATTTCAAATTTCATTAAAATATGATATATGAATCAACGACGTCTTACAAGGTAGTTTTTATCTTCCCGCAAATGGAGAGAGAGAGAGAGAGAGAGAGAGAGAGAGAGAGAGAGAGAGAGAGAGAGAGATCATCTATCCCATGTATTGCAACACCAGTCGTTCTAAACAAATACCTCTCAGTGCTTCCTTTCATCCATAGTCCCCTTTGCATTCTTCGTTAAGCTTAATTACAAGATAGAGGACTTTTGATAGAGACGAATCTCTCACGGAGTAATTTGTACGTAGGAACCAGGGTTTGAACTTGAATATGTTGCTATTACCTTACATGCTGCTGCTTTTTACCCTAGATTACCTTAAAACTTTTCTAACTTCCTTAAATTTGAAGCTAGTAAAACCGAAATTATCTTACAAATATTCTTAAGAATTACCTTGAAACCATGCAAATTACCTGGAACTAAGGTAATTACCTTGAAAGTCCAACCCCTGGTAGGGACTGCTATTATAGATCATGATTAAAAGATAGGTCTTATTGGCTGCTAACCTGCAGCTATCACCTTTGACATCGAATTCCTTTTCCCTTCCATATTTGTTAAGAGCTTTAGGATCGCTTCACATGAGCGGATTGATGCCGCTGCCAGGTCGGAAAAATCTCCGAGCGGTAATTTTCCAGAGCGGTAATTCTTCCGAGCGGTAATTTGCCAGAGCGGTAATTCTTCCGAGCGGTAGTTCTTACGAGCGGTAGGGATTTACTAGTTGCGTGCACTGCTTAGCCCACGCGGTTCCAGTGAAGCGGTTTATAGACTCTACGAGGCCACTTGGAGATAATCCTCTCGTGTAAAGACACGCCTCC
>NC_090747.1:104223644-104239715 GCF_036898095.1 Palaemon carinicauda | reverse complement strand
AGAGAAAATGGGATGTAAAATCAAAATCAGCAAAACAGCTCTCTCTCTCTCTCTCTCTCTCTCTCTCTCTCTCTCCTCTCTCTCTCTCTCTCTCTCCTTTCCACAGAAACAAAAATTTGGTTTACACCCAAATATCAAAATAGTAAAAAGAGAAATAGGATGTAAAATCAAAATCAGCAAAACCCCTCTCTCTCTCTCTCTCTCTCTCTCTCTCTCTCTCTCTCTCTCTCTCTGAAAGGACTACTTCAATTACATAGAAAGATACCAAAATTACGACAGAAGAGTTTCATAATCATATCCTAAATCTCAAAAGCGCCGCGAAGCAACAGCCTGCCCGCGGCTAGCATGAAGAGTGGCACTCCTTAACGCCGCTACGATAAGGACGGAAATAGTCAGATGCTCAGTTAACAACAAAACGAAAAGGTTGGAATTTGCAAATGAAAGGGCCGCAGCTTTCTTCCACTGCGGCTGAGGTTCGCCACAGTGATTAATATTAATGTCTTTTCATGGCTCGTGTTTCTTTATAACGGGAGTATTTTCGTACAGCTGCCATTTTTCTCTGTCGGTTTAAAATATTATTTTTTCTTATTTTGGTCTTTGCTCCGTTGTATAATTGGCCGAGTAATTTCCTTTTTACCTCCAACGAAGATGGAAGGAGGTTATGTTTTACCCACTGTTTGTGTACGTGTTTGTGTGCGTATGTTTGTTTGTGAACAGTTTCCTGGCCACAAGTTTAATTATGGAGAAATGAAACTGGCAGGGATTAACTGTTATTTAAAAAGTTTGAAATCATTATATTTTGGAAGGTCAAGATCATGCTCAAGCAAAATATCCAATTCACATGATCAGCCATAAGTTTGGATATCGTTGTTACAGAGACTTCAAACTTGGTTCATATTTGAGTGTATGAAAATCCACGCCAAATAATACAAGTTAAGATCAAAGGTCAAGGACAAGGTCGACCAAAAGGTCGAGAAATAATTTGCCGCGGCGGAGGTCTGTGCTCTACTGAATGCCCCACTAGTTGACTATGCAATTCTAATCGTATGCCTATGTTTCGTCGAAGAGTTAACTACTTGGTTGTTTGGTTGAATTCTATATTTAATGGTTTTACGGTGTTTGCCTTATGTGAAATAGTAGTAATTATTTCACGAGGGAGAGAGGTTTTTTTTCTAACTTTTTGACGTGGGGGGGGGGGAAGGTTCTTCATCAATTTTTTAACCTGAGTTCAACAGAAAGAACAAAAAAAAATTACAAAAGTAGAAGTAATAATAAATCTAATATCACTAATACCAGTAGAAATGGTTACCAACACGGACTCTTGCTCAATAAGAGCTAAAAACTAAATAATTAACTCGAAAGGGTTAATGGGGCCTAGTGTGACCCATAGCAAGGGTAAAGAATATCCTTACAGCATTTTGCTTGGAACTTTGAAGCCGTATTACCCTGTTTAAAATGGGTCTTTATAATTCTACATAGATAATAGTAATAATGTAACAATTTATTGAGTTACATACTATTATTCCTTTCTCCGAGGCCATGGAGCCTATTCGACATTGGAAATTAAACTTAAAAAGAGATTGGACAGCAAGGTATAAAAAAAAAAAAAAAAAAAAAAAAAAAAAAAATTCGGAAATGGTGGTAAAGTAGAAGACTAAAATATGTGGGCAGACCCATTACCCACCGGGAGAGGCCCAATGATAGCACGTAACCCCCTTACGACGGGCGGTGTTAATGTGAAGATCTTTATTTCAGCTTGCCCAGTTAACTCAAAAAGAGATGAAAATACAGCAATGGTAATAATAGCAGATTTTATTTCAAGTATCTGGATGGCAAGACAATTGGGAATAAGTGCTGAACAGCAAATTATCAAGTGTATAAAGAATAGACTGTTAAATACATTTAATGTAAATATTATTGGATATAAGAATCGTGTTAAAAATATTTTCACAAATCAGTATGTTTCTAACTTGAAAACATATTTAGAAAAATAATAAAATAAAAATGTAATTTTATCATATAATAGATGTTATAATGTATATAC
Organism: Palaemon carinicauda; assembly: GCF_036898095.1. Taxonomy (NCBI): domain Eukaryota; kingdom Metazoa; phylum Arthropoda; class Malacostraca; order Decapoda; family Palaemonidae; genus Palaemon; species Palaemon carinicauda. The sequence continues at coordinate 104,237,671 of NC_090747.1, read as the reverse complement.
AAAAATGTAAAATATAATTTGTTAAGGAATATTTCTTTATAAAAGGGAAAAAATGTATGTTAAGAAAATGTAATTGTATTTTCATAATAGAAGATAAAAAAAAAAAGTTGTCACCAACGAATCAGATCATAAGGAATAAAATGATATTATTTTTTTTTTTTTTTTTTTACATAAAAATAACTGATTTAATTGATGTCATCATCGGAAGACGTCATGCATTATTTTTCTATTACATTTTTACTTGTCTTAGACAATATCTATATCAAATTCACTCTCCTCAAAGGCTGCTCATGAATGGCAGAGGCAAAAGACAGTGATACTGTCATAGCAAGCAGGACAATGGCCTAGAGACTGATCATATATACATATGATCAGCGACAAGCCCCTTTCCATCCAAGTTAGGATCAGGGAGGGCCAGGTAATGGCTGCTGATGACTCAGTACATAGACCTATAGTCTCCTCCAAAAGCCCCATCCTTAGCTCGCAAGGATGTTATGGTTGCAGACACTAAAGGAACTAACGAGTTTGAGCGGGACTCGAACCCCCGTCTGATCATCACAGGATCACAGGCAGAGACGTTACTAATAAGGCCACAAAACCGTGATTATATATATCCGCGGCCGAGATTGATACATCCTTTCATTAGGGCGTAATGAAGCGCCCACATTCCTCAAAGACACCTACGCCCACTCAAAGCGCTGTTCTTCATTAGCGAATCCTTTCCTAATAACATCTTCAAAGTCGATGTCTTATTGAATACTCTCCGCTACCAGAGACACGTCTCCAGTAATTTCTCATTTACTTGTATTCATTTCTAATCTTTTTTCCCTAATCTTGGAAATTCTCTTCAATTTGAATATGACTTTTGGCAGTCTATTGGAAACGTTCAAGCCTGGTGATCTGCTGAATGGAGTTCGAGACCTGCTCAAGCTCGGTAGTTTCTTGTATTGTCTGCAACCTCAACATCCTTGTGAGCTAAGAATAGGGGGTTTGGGGGAGCCTATTCGTTACCTGCTGAGTCATGAGCAGCCATTGTCTAGCCCCCCAGGTCCTAGCTTAGGTAGAGAGGGGGGTTTGAGCGCTGATATGTATATATGATATGGTCAGTCTCCAGGATATTGTCGCCATCCCATGCCTCGGCCATTCATGAGCGACCTTTAAACCTAAAAAAAACTTCTGTCTATTAATAATACTTTTGTAAACTTTGCAAAGAATTTTAATAAATTTTCAAAATTACATTTAAGATGGAAAATAACTTAGATTGACTGATTGATTGTTTTAATGTTCTCTGGCGTTACGCATTGGACCAATAACGGCTGACATATATATATATATATGTATATATATATATATATATATATATATATATATATATATATATATATATATATATATATATTAAATAACTGCCGATAATTCTATTTGTGTGACCCCTCTCTCTCTCTCTCTCTCTCTCTCTCTCTCTCTCTCTCTCTCTCTCTCTCTCTCTCTGATTAAGGATGGTGGCGTAATTGGAAATAAGTGGGAAATATTATATATATATATATATATATATATATATATATATATATATATATATATATATATATATATATATCATTATTGTTAGATAAGTTGTAACCCTAGCTATAAAGCAGCTGATTGGACTAAAGACAGCTGATTTGACTAAAACAGCTGATTTGACTATAAACAGCTGATTGGACTAAAAACAGCTGATTGGACTAAAAACAGCTGACTTGACTATAAACAGCTGATTTTACTAAAACAGCTGATTGGACTAAAACAGCTGATTGGACAAAAAACAGCTGATTTGACTAAAAACAGCTGATTGGACTATAAACAGCTGATTGGACTAAAAACAGCTGATTTGACTAAAACAGCTGATTGGACTAAAAACAGCTGATTGGACAAAAAACAGCTGATTGGACTAAAAACAGCTAATTGGACTATAAACAGCTAATTTGACTATAAACAGCTGATTGGACTAAAAAAAGCTGATTGGACTAAAAACAGCTGATTGGACTATAAACAGCTGATTGGACTATAAACAGCTGATTGGACTATAAACAGCTGATTGGACTACTAAAACCAGCTGATTGGACTAAAAAAAGCTGATTGGACTAAAACAGCTGATTGGACTAAAAACAGCTGATTGAACTAAAAACAGATGATTGGACTAAAAACAGCTGATTGGACTAAAAACAGCTGATTGGACTATAAACAGCTGATTGGACTAAAAACAGCTGATTGGACTAAAAACAGCTGATTGGACTAAAAACAGCTGATTTGACTAAAAACAGCTGATTAGACTAAAAACAGCTGATTGGACTAAAAACAGCTGATTGGACTAAAACAGCTGATTGGACTAAAAACAGCTGATTGGACTAAAAACAGCTGATTTGACTAAAACAGCTGATTGGACTAAAAACAGCTGATTGGACTAAAAACAGCTGATTGGACTGAAAACAGCTGATTGGACTAAAACAGCTGATTGGACTAAAAACAGCCGATTTGACTGAAAACAGCTGATTGGACTAAAAAGAGCTGATTGGACTAAAAAGAGCTGATTGGACTAAAAACAGCTGATTTGACTATAAACAGCTGTTTTTAGTCCAATCAGCTGTTTTTAGTCAAATCAGCTGGTTTTAGTCCAATCAGCTGTTTTTAGTCCAATTAGCTGTTTTTACTCCAATCAGCTGTTTTTAGTCCAATCAGCTGTTTTTAGTCCAATCAGCAGTTTTAGTCCAATCAGCTGTTTTTAGTCAAATCAGCTGTTTTTAGTCCAATCAGCTGTTTTTAGTCCAATCAGTTGTTTTTAGTCCAATCAGCTGTTTATAGTCCAATCAGCTGTTTCTAGTCCAATCAGCTGTTTTCAGTCCAATCAGCTGTTTTTAGTCCAATCAGTTGTTTTTAGTCCAATCAGCTGTTTTCACTCCAATCAGCTGTTTTAGTCCAATCAGGTGTTATAGTCCAATCAGCTGTTTTAGTTCAATCAGCTGTTTTAGTCCAATCAGCTGTTTTTAGTCCAATCAGCTGTTTATAGTCCAATCAGCTGTTTTTAGTCCAATCAGCGGTTTTAGTCCAATCAGCTGTTATAGTCCAATCAGCTGTTTTAGTCCAATCAGCTGTTTTTAGTCCAATCAGCTGTTTTAGTCCAATCCGCTGTTTTTAGACAAATCAGCTGATTTTAGACAAATCAGCTGTTTTTAGTCAAATCAGCTGTTTTAAGTCCAATCAGCTGTTTTTAGTCCAATCAGCTGTTTTTAGTCCAATCAGCTGTTTTAATCAAATCAGCTGTTTTTAGTCAAATCAGCTGTTTTGGTCAAATCAGCTGTTTTTAGTCCAATCAGCTGTTTTAGTCCAATCAGCTGTTTTTAGTCCAATCAGCTGTTTTTAGTCCAATCAGCTGTTTTTAGTCCAATCAGCTGTTTATAGTCAAATCACCTGTTTTTAGTCCAATCAGCTGTTTTAGTCAAATCATCCGTTTATAGTCCAATCAGCTGGTTTTAGTCCAATCAGCTGTTTATAGTCCAATCAGCTGTTTTTAGTCCAATCAGCTGTTTTAGTCCAATCAGCTGTTTATAGTCCAATCAGCTGTTTATAGTCAAATCAGCTGTTTTTAGTCCAATCAGCTGTTTTAGTCCAATCAGCTGTTTTTAGTCCAATCAGCTGTTTTTAGTCCAATCAGCTGTTTTTAGACTAATCAGCTGTTTTTAGTCAAATCAGCTGTTTTTAGTCAAATCAGCTGTTTTAGTCCAATCAGCTGTTTTTAGTCCAATCAGCTGTTTTAGTCAAATCAGCTGTGATTCATCAAATCAGCTGTTTATAGTCAAATCAGTTGTTTTTAGTCAAATAAGCTGTTTTTAGTCCAATCAGCTGTTTTTAGTCCAATCAGCTGTTTTTAGTCCAATCAGCTGTTTTAGTCCAATCAGCTGTTTATAGTCCAATCAGCTGTTTATAGTCCAATCAGCTGTTTTTAGTCCAATCAGCTGTTTTAGTCCAATCAGCTGTTTTTAGTCCAATCAGCTGTTTTTAGTCCAATCAGCTGTTTTTAGACTAATCAGCTGTTTTTAGTCCAATCAGCTGTTTTTAGTCAAATCAGCTGTTTTAGTCCAATCAGCTGTTTTTAGTCCAATCAGCTGTTTTAGTCAAATCAGCTGTGATTCATCAAATCAGCTGTTTATAGTCAAATCAGTTGTTTTTAGTCAAATCAGCTGTTTTTAGTCCAATCAGCTGTTATAGTCCAATCAGCTGTTTTAGTCCAATCAGCTGTTTTAGTCCAATCAGCTGTTTTTAGTCCAATCAGCTGTTTATAGTCCAATCAGCTGTTTTTAGTCCAATCAGCTGTTTATAGTCCAATCAGCTGTTTTAGTCCAATCAGCTGTTTTTAGTCCAATCAGCTGTTCATATTCCAATCAGCTGTTTTCAGTCCAATCAGCTGTTTTCAGTCCAATCAGCTGATTTTAGTCCAATCAGCTGTTTTTAGACAAATCAGCTGATTTTAGACAAATCAGCTGTTTTTAGTCAAATCAGCTGTTTTAGTCCAATCAGCTGTTTTTAGTCCAATCAGCTGTTTTAGTCCAATCAGCTGTTTTTAGTCCAATCATCTGTTTTTAGCCCAATCAGCTGTTTTAGTCCAATCAGCTGTTTTTAGTCCAATCAGCTGTTTTTAGTCCAATCAGCTGTTTTAATCAAATCAGCTGTTTTTAGTCAAATCAGCTGTTTTGGTCAAATCAGATGTTTTTAGTCCAATCAGCTGTTTTTAGTCTAATCGCTGTTTTAGTCCAATCAGCTGTTTTTAGTCCAATCAGCTGTTTTTAGTCCAATCAGCTGTTTATAGTCCAATCAGCTGATTTTAGTCCAATCAGCTGTTTTAGTCCAATCAGCTGTTTTTAGTCCAATCAGCTGTTTATAGTCAAATCAGCTGTTTTTAGCCCAATCAGCTGTTTTTAGTCCAATCAGCTGTTTTTAGTCAAATCATCCGTTTATAGTCAAATCAGCTGTTTTTAGTCCAATCAGCTGTTTTTAGTCCAATCAGCTGTTTTAGTTAAATCAGCTGTTTTAGTCCAATCAGCTGTTTTTAGTCCAATCAGCTGTTTTTATTCCAATCACCTGTTTTTAGTCCAATCAGCTGTTTATAGTCAAATCAGCTGTTTTTAGTCTAATCAGCTGTTTTTAGTCCAATCAGCTGTTTTAGTCCAATCAGCTGTTTTTAGTCCAATCAGCTGTTTTTAGTCCAATCAGCTGTTTTTAGTCAAATCAGCTGTTTTAGTCCAATCAGCTGTTTTTAGTCCAATCAGCTGTTTTAGTCCAATCAGCTGTTTTTCATCAAATCAGCTGTTTATAGTCAAATCAGTTGTTTTTAGTCAAATCAGCTGTTTTTAGTCCAATCAGCTGTTTTTAGTCCAATCAGCTGTTTTTAGTCCAATCAGCTGTTTTTAGTCCAATCAGCTGTTTTTAGTCCAATCAGCTGTTTTAAGTCCAATCAGCTGTTAATAGTCAAATCAGCTGTTTTTAGTCAAATCAGCTGTTTTTAGTCCAATCAGCTGTTTTAGTCCAATCAGCTGTTTTTAGACAAATCAGCTGATTTTAGACAAATCAGCTGTTTTTAGTCAAATCAGCTGTTTTAAGTCCAATCAGCTGTTTTTAGTCCAATCAGCTGTTTTTAGTACAATCAGCTGTTTTAATCAAATCAGCTGTTTTTAGTCAAATCAGCTGTTTTGGTCAAATCAGCTGTTTTTAGTCCAATCAGCTGTTTTTAGTCCAATCAGCTGTTTTTAGTCCAATCAGCTGTTTATAGTCAAATCACCTGTTTTTAGTCCAATCAGCTGTTTTAGTCAAATCATCCGTTTATAGTCCAATCAGCTGGTTTTAGTCCAATCAGCTGTTTATAGTCCAATCAGCTGTTTTTAGTCCAATCAGCTGTTTTTAGTCCAATCAGCTGTTTTAGTCCAATCAGCTGTTTATAGTCCAATCAGCTGTTTATAGTCAAATCAGCTGTTTTTAGTCCAATCAGCTGTTTTAGTCCAATCAGCTGTTTTTAGTCCAATCAATTGTTTTTAGACTAATCAGCTGTTTTTAGTCAAATCAGCTGTTTTTAGTCAAATCAGCTGTTTTAGTCCAATCAGCTGTTTTTAGTCCAATCAGCTGTTTTAGTCAAATCAGCTGTGATTCATCAAATCAGCTGTTTATAGTCAAATCAGTTATTTTTAAGTCAAATCAGCTGTTTTTAGTCCAATCAGCTGTTATAGTCCAATCAGCTGTTTTAGTCCAATCAGCTGTTTTAGTCCAATCAGCTGTTTTTAGTCCAATCAGCTGTTTATAGTCCAATCAGCTGTTTTAGTCCAATCAGCTGTTATAGTCCAATCAGCTGTTTTTAGTCCAATCAGCTGTTCATAGTCCAATCAGCTGTTTTCAGTCCAATCAGCTGTTTTCAGTCCAATCAGCTGTTTTTAGTCCAATCAGCTGTTTTTAGACAAATCAGCTGATTTTAGACAAATCAGCTGTTTTTAGTCAAATCAGCTGTTTTAGTCCAATCAGCTGTTTTTAGTCCAATCAGCTGTTTTAGTCCAATCAGCTGTTTTTAGTCCAATCAGCTGTTTTTAGCCCAATCAGCTGTTTTTAGTCCAATCAGCTGTTTTTAGTCCAATCAGCTGTTTTAATCAAATCAGCTGTTTTTAGTCAAATCAGCTGTTTTGGTCAAATCAGATGTTTTTAGTCCAATCAGCTGTTTTTAGTCTAATCACTGTTTTAGTCCAATCAGCTGTTTTTAGTCCAATCAGCTGTTTTTAGTCCAATCAGCTGTTTATAGTCCAATCAGCTGTTTTTAGTCAAATCAGCTGTTTTAGTCCAATCAGCTGTTTTTAGTCCAATCAGCTGTTTATAGTCAAATCAGCTGTTTTTAGCCCAATCAGCTGTTTTTAGTCCAATCAGCTGTTTTTAGTCAAATCATCCGTTTATAGTCAAATCAGCTGTTTTTAGTCCAATCAGCTGTTTTTAGTCCAATCAGCTGTTTTAGTTAAATCAGCTGTTTTAGTCCAATCAGCTGTTTTTAGTCCAATCAGCTGTTTTTATTCCAATCACCTGTTTTTAGTCCAATCAGTTGTTTATAGTCAAATCAGCTGTTTTTAGTCTAATCAGCTGTTTTTAGTCCAATCAGCTGTTTTAGTCCAATCAGCTGTTTTTAGTCCAATCAGCTGTTTTTAGTCAAATCAGCTGTTTTAGTCCAATCAGCTGTTTTTAGTCCAATCAGCTGTTTTTCATCAAATCAGCTGTTTATAGTCAAATCAGCTGTTTATAGTCAAATCAGCTGTTTTTAGTCCAATCAGCTGTTTTTAGTCCAATCAGCTGTTTTAGTCAAATCAGCTGTTTTTAGTCCAATCAGCTGTTTTTAGTCCAATCAGCTGTTTATAGTCCAATCAGCTGTTAAGTCCAATCAGCTGTTAATAGTCAAATAAGCTGTTTTTAGTCAAATCAGCTGTTTTTAGTCAAATCAGCTGTTTTTAGTCCAATCAGCTGTTTTTAGTCCAATCAGCCGTTTTTAGTCCAATCAGCTGTTTTAGTCCAATCAGCAATTTTTAGTCCAATCAGCTGTTTTAGTCAAATCAGCTGTTTATAGTCAAATTAGCTGTGTTTAGTACAATCAGCTGTGTTTAGTCAAATCAGCTGTTTTAGTCAAATCAGCTGTTTTTAGTCCAATCAGCTGTTTTTAGTCCAATCAGCTTTTTATAGTCCAATCAGCTGTTTTAGTCCAATCAGCTGTTTTTAGTCCAATCAGCTGTTTTTAGTCCAATCAGCTGTTTTCAGTCAAATCAGCTGTTTATAGTCAAATCAGCTGTTTATAGTCAAATCAGCTGTTTTTAGTCCAATCAGCTGTTTTTAGACAAATCAGCTGTTTTTAGTCAAATCAGCTGTTTTTAGTCCAATCAGCTGTTTTTAGTCCAATCAGCTGTTTTTAATCCAATCAGCTGTTTTTAGTCCAATCGGCTGTTTTAGTCCAATCAGCTGTTTTTAGTCCAATCAGCTGTTTTAGTCAAATCAGCTGTTTTTAGTCCAATCAGCTGTTTTTAGTCCAATCAGCTGTTTTTAGTCCAATCAGCTGTTTATAGTCCAATACGCTGTTTATAGTCCAATACGCTGTTTATAGTCAAATCAGCTGTTTTTAGTCCAATCAGCTGTTTTTAGTCCAATCAGCTGTTTTTAGTCAAATCAGCTGTTTTAGTCCAATCAGCTGTTTTTAGTCCAATCAGCTGTTTTTAATCCAATCAGCTGTTTTTAATCCAATCAGCTGTTTTTAGTCCAATCAGCTGTTTCTAGTCCAATCAGCTGTTTATAGTCCAATCAGCTGTTTTTAGTCCAATCAGCTGTTTATAGTCCAATCAGCTGTTTATAGTCCAATCAGCTGTTTTTAGTCCAATCAGCTGTTTTAGTCCAATCAGCTGTGTTAGTCCAATCAGCTGTTTTTAATCCAATCAGCTGTTTTTAGTCCAATCAGCTGTTTATAGTCAAATCAGCTGTGTTTAGTACAATCAGCTGTTTTAGTCAAATCAACTGTTTTTAGTCCAATCAGCTGTTTTAGTCAAATCAACTGTTTTTAGTCCAATCAGCTGTTTTTAGTCAAATCAGCTGTTTATAGTCCAATCAGCAGTTTTTAGTCCAATCAGCAGTTTTTATTCCAATCAGCTGTTTTAGTCAAATCAGCTGTTTTAGTTCAATCAGCTGTTTATAGTCAAATCAGCTGTTTTTAGTCCAATCAGCTGTTTTAGTCCAATCAGCTGTTTTTAGTCCAATCAGCTGTTTTTAGTCCAATCAGCTGTTTTTAGTCCAATCAGCTGTTTTTAGTCCAATCAGCTGTTTTTAGTCAAATCAGCTGTTTTTAGTCCAATCAGCTGTTTTTAGTCCAATCAGCTGTTTTAGTCAAATCAGCTGTTTTCAGTCCAATCAGCTGTTTTCAGTCCAATCAGCTGTTTTTAATCAAATCAGCTTTTTTAGTCCAATCAGCTGTTTTTAGTCCAATCAGCTGTTTTTAGTCCAATCAGCTGTTTTAGTCCAATCAGCTGTTTATAGTCCAATCAGCTGTTTTTAGTCCAATCAGCTGTTTTCAGTCCAATCAGCTGTTTATAGTACAATCAGCTGTTTATAGTCAAATCAGCTGTTTTTAGTCAAATCAGCTGTTTTTAGTCCAATCAGCTGTTTCTAGTCCAATCAGCTGTTTTTAGTCCAATCAGCTGTTTTCTAGCCAAATCAGCTGTTTTAGTCAAATCAGCTGTTTTTAGTCAAATCAGCTGTTTTTAGTCCAATCAGATGTTTTAGTCCAATCAGCTGTTTTTAGTCCAATCAGCTGTTTATAGTCCAATCAGCTGTTTATAGTCAAATCAGCTGTTTTTAGTCAAATCAGCTGTGTTTAGTCCAATCAGCTGTTTTAGTCAAATCAGCTGTTTTTAATCCAATCAGCTGTTTCTAGTCAAATCAGCTGTTTTCAGTCAAATCAGCTGTTTTTAGTCCAATCAGCTGTTTTTAGTCCAATCAGCTGTTTTTAGTCCAATCAGCTGTTTTAGTCCAATCAGCTGTTTTTAGTCCAATCAGCTGTTTATAGTCCAATCAGCTGTTTTTAGTCAAATCAGCTTTTTTTAGTCCAATCAGCTGTTTTTAGTCCAATCAGCTGTTTTAGTCCAATCAGCTGTTTTTAGTCCAATCAGCTGTTTTTAGTCCAATCAGCTGTTTTTAGTCCAATCAGCTGTTTTAGTCCAATCAGCTGTTTTTAGTCCAATCAGCTGTTTTTAGTCCAATCAGCTGTTTTTAATCCAATCAGCATTTTTTAGTCCAATCAGCTGTTTTCAGTCCAATCAGCTGTTTTCAGTCCAATCAGCTGTTTTTAGTCCAATCAGCTGTTTATAGTCCAATCAGCTGTGTTTAGTCCAATCAGCTGTTTTAGTCAAATCAGCTGTTTTTAATCCAATCAGCTGTTTTTAGTCAAATCAGCTGTTTTTAGTCCAATCAGCTGTTTTTAGTCCAATCAGCTGTTTTAAGACCAATCAGCTGTTTTTAGTCCAATCAGCTGTTTTTATTCAAATCAGCTGTTTTAGTCAAATCAGCTGTTTTTAGTCCAATCAGCTGTTTTTAGTCCAATCAGCTGGTTTTAGTCCAATCAGCTGTTTTTAGTCAAATCAGCAGTTTTAGTCAAATCAGCTGTTTTTAGTCCAATCAGCTGTTTTTAGTCCAATCAGCTGTTTTTAGTCCAATCAGCTGATTTAGTCCAATCAGCTGATTTAGTCCAATCAGCTGTTTATAGTCCAATCAGCTGTTTGAGTCAAATCAGCTGTTTTTAGTCCAATCAGCTGTTTATAGTCAAATCAGCTGTTTTTAGTCCAATCAGCTGTTTCTAGTCCAATCAGCTGTTTTAGTCCAATCAGCTGTTTTTAGTCCAATCAGCTGTTTTCAGTCAAATCAGCTGTTTTTAGTCCAATCAGCTGTTTTTAGTCAAATCAGCTGTTTTAGTCAAATCAGCTGTTTTGAGTCCAATCAGCTGTTTTGAGTCCAATCAGCTGTTTTTAGTCCAATCAGCTGTTTTTAGTCCAATCAGCTTTTTTTAGTCCAATCAGCTTTTTTTTAGTCCAATCAGCTTTTTTTTAGTCCAATCAGCTGTTTTTAGTCCAATCAGCTGTTTTTAGTCCAATCAGCTGTTTTAGTCAAATCAGCTGTTTTTAGTCCAATCAGCTGTTTTCTAGTCAAATCAGCTGTTTTAGTCAAATCAGCTGTTTTTAGTCAAATCAGCTGTTTTTAGTCCAATAAGCTGTTTTTAGTCAAATCAGCTGTTTTAGTCAAATCAGCTGTTTTTAGTCCAATCAGCTGTTTTTAGTCCAATCAGCTGTTTTTAGTCAAATCAGCTGTTTTTAGTCAAATCAGCTGTTTTTAATCCAATCAGCATTTTTTAGTCCAATCAGCTGTTTTTAGTCCAATCAGCTGATTTTAGTCCAATCAGCTGTTTTTAGTCCAATCAGCTGTTTTTAGTCCAATCAGCTGTTTCTAGTCCAATCAGCTGTTTTAGTCAAATCAGCTGTTTTTAGTCCAATCAGCTGTTTTTAGTCCAATCAGCTGTTTTCTAGTCAAATCAGCTGTTTCAGTCAAATCAGCTGTTTTTAGTCAAATCAGCTGTTTATAGTCAAATCAGCTGTTTTTAGTCCAATCAGCTGTTTTTAGTCCAATCAGCTGTTTTTAGTCCAATCAGCTGTTTTCAGTCCAATCAGCTGTTTTTAGTCAAATCAGCTGTTTTTAGTCAAATCAGCTGTTTTAGTCCAATCAGCTGTTTTTAGTCCAATCAGCTGTTTTTAGTCAAATCAGCTGTTTTTAGTCCAATCAGCTGTTTTCAGTCCAATCAGCTGTTTTTAGTCCAATCAGCTGTTTTTAGTCAAATCAGCTGGTTTTAGTCCAATCAGCCGTTTTTAGTCCAATCAGCCGTTTTTAGTCCAATCAGCCGTTTTTAGTCCAATCAGCCGTTTTTACTCCAATCAGCTGATTTAGTCAAATCAGCTGTTTATAGTCCAATCAGCTGTTTTTAGTCCAATCAGCTGTTTTAGTCAAATCAGCTGTTTTTAGTCCAATCAGCTGTTTTTAGTCAAATCAGCTGTTTATAGTCAAATCAGCTGTTTTTAGTCCAATCAGCTGTTTTAGTCCAATCAGCTGTTTTTAGTCAAATCAGCTGTTTTAGTCCAATCAGCTGTTTTTAGTCCAATCAGCTGTTTTCAGTCCAATCAGCTGATTTTAGTCAAATCAGCTGTTTTAGTCAAATCAGCTGTTTTGAGTCCAATCAGCTGTTTTGAGTCCAATCAGCTGTTTTGAGTCCAATTAGCTTTTTTTAGTCCAATCAGCTTTTTTTAGTCCAATCAGCTGTTTTTAGTCCAATCAGCTGTTTTAGTCCAATCAGCTGTTTTTAGTCCAATCAGCTGTTTTTAGTCCAATCAGCTGTTTTTAGTCCAATCAGCTGTTTCTAGTCCAATCAGCTGTTTTAGTCAAATCAGCTGTTTTTAGTCCAATCAGCTGTTTTCTAGTCAAATCAGCTGTTTTAGTCAAATTAGCTGTTTTTAGTCAAATCAGCTGTTTTTAGTCAAATCAGCTGTTTTTAGTCCAATCAGTTGTTTTTAGTCCAATCAGCTGTTTTAGTCCAATCAGCTGTTTTTAGTCCAATCAGCTGTTTTTAGTCAAATCAGCTGTTTATAGTCAAATCAGCTGTTTTTAGTCCAATCAGCTGTGTTTAGTCCAATCAGCTGTTTTAGTCAAATCAGCTGTTTTTAATCCAATCAGCTGTTTTTAGTCCAATCAGCTGTTTTTAGTCCAATCAGCTGTTTTTAGTCCAATCAGCTGTTTTTAGTCAAATCAGCTGTTTATAGTCAAATCAGCTGTTTTTAGTCAAATCAGCTGTTTTTAGTCCAATCAGCTGTTTTTAGTCCAATCAGCTGTTTTTAGTCAAATCAGCTGTTTTAGTCAAATCAGCTGTTTTTAGTCCAATCAGCTGTTTTTAGTCAAATCAGCTGTTTAGTCAAATCAGCTGTTTTTAGTCAAATCAGCTGTTTTAGTCCAATCAGCTGTTTTTAGTCCAATCAGCTGTTTTTAGTCAAATCAGCTGTTTTAGTCCAATCAGCTGTTTTTAGTCCAATCAGCTGTTTTCAGTCAAATCAGCTGTTTTTAGTCCAATCAGCTGTTTTAGTCAAATCAGCTGTTTTAGTCCAATCAGCTGTTTTGAGTCCAATCAGCTGTTTTAGTCCAATCAGCTGTTTTTAGTCCAATCAGCTGTTTTTAGTCCAATTAGCTTTTTTTAGTCCAATCAGCTTTTTTTAGTCCAATCAGCTGTTTTTAGTCCAATCAGCTGTTTTTAGTCAAATCAGCTGTTTTTAGTCAAATCAGCTGTTTTTAGTCAAATCAGCTGTTTTTAGTGAAATCAGCTGATCACTCTTGCAGACGAATCACTAAACGAAAAAGTCTAAATTGATACGGAAATAAATAAGGAAAACTGTATATAAAATGGAATACAAATTGCATACATGGAAGAAATATAATTATATATAATATATGAATTATCTTAGATATTTCTATAGAATTGGCCTTTTGTATTTGTTACTTCTGTTCGGTTTCTTCTAGAAATTCATGTGTTTTTAATTCGACGAAAATATTAAAAAAGACTAAAATTTGTGGTTGTTTGATTTTTATATATATATATATATATATATATATATATATATATATATATATATATATATATATATATATATATATATATATATATATATGGGTCCGAGATCAAAATAAACTATTAACGGTCATGGACGCTTTCCTTAGTGCTTGAAGTCAACGATGGGTCTGTAATAAGCAATGTGAAAGCTAAAGAAAGACCAGACAAAAATAAAACAACTAAAACTAAGAATAAATAAATGAAAATAAAGAACCTGGCATTTAGCGAATCAAATGAACCGTTTACTTCCACATCTAACAAAACCCAAAGAAAAGTCTTATGTGAGAAATTAGTGTTTTAATTTTACTTTGTGAAGATTTTCATTCTAAATACCTCCAGAGTTTCTTAATATTCAGTGGGAAAAAAATATGTTTTTTCTTATTTCTAACTGGAAAACAACATCAGGACTCCCATTACATCGGATTTGTTCCCTGTCTAGCTCATGATCCCCAGGTCATGAAAAGTCAAGGGTGAAACTTGCAGTTACATTATGCATTAACTTGATGGTGCACTGCATAATATATATATATATATATATATATATATATATATATATATATATATATATATATATATATACACAGTATATATATACACATATACACACATATATATAAACATATATATACATATATACATACATATATATACATATATACATACATATACATATATACATACACACAGTATACATACAGACATATATATATATATATATATATATATATATATATATATATATATATATACTGTATATATATGTATATATATATATATATATATATATATATATATATATATA
>NC_090747.1:104201144-104216144 GCF_036898095.1 Palaemon carinicauda | reverse complement strand
AGCTTTTGAGTCAAGCTTAGAGCAGAAGCCACCTTCACTTAACGATCAAGAAACGACTTCATTGTCCGAAGAGGGTTTAGATGAAGCTCAAACCCCTTGTCTATCTGAAAGCGAGAGTAATGATTCTCAAGATAAACATCTAAATCAAAACGAAGAAGAACCAAGCCCAGACAATATCAAGGACGCAGGCTTGCCCTTTAATGAAGAGGAGACTATAGATAGGTCTTTAGGCTCAACGTTAGACAGTTCAGCTTTAACTGCACAAAACTTATCTAAAAGGGAGCACCATGAAAAGCTCTTGATACAAAGCCAGGCTAGCTACCGGAGGCCCCTCATTCCACCATCCATCGTCACCTTTGACCTTTCAACTGATCAAGAAGAAGTGCTAATGAAACCGGTCGAGAACCTGCAGGAAACTGTTGACATAAAATTACTGGAAGCCCAGAAGACAGGTCACCTCGATTTAGCGAACATTGGCCTGCCTTTCATTCCGTCCGCCATATTGCTCTCGGAGAGTTCCATGATTCACGTAAGTATCCTGTGCCTTATGTTGGCTTTTAATTTTTGAGGGAATGTTTATCCTTTGGTCTTTCATTTATACTCAATTGTGTTGTTTGTCTTGCTGTTCATAATATTTGATTAAGACTCTTATGTAATTCTGCGGACTGAAGTTTACGAGACACTGTAATTATAGACCTCGTGTTATTACGCGCTGGGTAAGATTGTTTTGTTTACGTTACGGTTGTGTGTAATTTGGCTACAATATTTACGGTAATAGCAACTCTCTCTCTCTCTCTCTCTCTCTCTCTCTCTCTCTCTCTCTCTCTCTCTCTCTCTCTCTCTCTCAGTGAACCTTCATGTTTATCCAATTTTACATCGGACGTACTCAATTTCCACGATATCCCCAATTTCATGCCAGGCATCTTACAGCTGACTTCACAGGCAAGCAAATGACCTGATCTGACAGCCAATGTTTTGGTCATACAACCTGGCAATATCCTCTGACAAGTCTTTGGTAAACACGAAAAGAAGTGGAGTTTACTCGCCAGTTATATTCGTAACCGAAAACTTCTGTAAATATAAATGTTTTACTTGAAAAAGTGGCTTTAAAAGTTGGGGTCAGATGATATCCTGGAGGGAGGTATGACTGCTTAGGTAAGAGAGGAGTATGAGATGAATGTAGCTGTTCTTATTCAGCTTAGTTTATGTGAATTCCTCTATAAACTTGCGGGATTTCTAGTTTGCCGGAGTTTCCTTTGTTAACTGATAGTCTTTTGGATTTTTTTTTCGTATATGTTTACTAATGTTCAATAATAATAATAATAATAATAATCATAATAATAATAATAATAATAATAACATCAACAACAACAACAACAACAACAACAACAACAACAATAATAATAATAATAATAAATATAATGAAAATAATAAAAATATAAAAATAATAAAAACAACAATAATAATAATAATATAAAATAATAATAATAAAAATAATAATAACAATAATAATAATAATGATTATAATAATAATAATAATAATAATAATAATAATAATAATAATAATAACTGTAACAAAAAATAAGTAGAATAATGATAATACATTATAATAACAATAGTTACAACAATAATATTAACAACAACAATAAGCAGAGATTACAACAATAATATTAACAATAACAGTAAGCAGAGATACAGATAGGGGGAAGAGGACAATATATGTTTGCAATATTTATTATAACCAGATTAAGATTACAACGCGTTCGGTTAAATAAACATTTATTGAAGCCAGCTCCACTTTGTCTGCCAATAATTTCCGGAGGAGTAATCAAAACTCAATCACTGACCAAATAAAAGTTTCAAAAAGTTAAATTTCAAAATAATTTTACCTAATTAGAGTAACTTCCTTCATCAAGTTAATCTAGATTTTATTTTGTTCATGAAACTCGTGAAAATAAAATCTCATTTGTTTATATTTTTTGAAGGGGGGAGATTTTATAATTTCTTTTAATTTTACAACAAAATTGCTATGACAGATTTTGACGCTTTTAAACAGGTATCGATACGACGAAATGATTGACAGATGGTGTTGTTTACGAAATGATTGACAGATGGAGTTTACAAAATAACTGACAGACGGACGAAATGATTGACAGGTGGAGGTTACAAACTGATTGACAAATGAAGTTGTTTACGAAGGGATTGACAGATGGAGTTTACGAAATTGTTGACAGATGGAGTTGTTTACGAAATGATTATTAGATGGAGTTATTTACGAAATGATTGACAGATGGAGTTTACGAAATGATTGGCAGATGGAGTCTACGAAATAATTGACAGATGGAGTTTACGAAATGATTGACAAATGAAGTTGTTTACGGAGTGATTGACAGATGGAGTTTACGAAATTGTTGACAGATGGAGTTGTTTACGAAATGATTATTAGATGGAGTTATTTACGAAATGATTGACAGATAGAGTTTACGAAATGATTGACAGATGGAGTTGTTTATGAAATGGTTGACAGATTGAGTTGTTTACGAAATGATTGACAGTTGGAGTTATTTACGAAATGATTGACTGACGGAATTTACGAAATGATTGACAGATGGAGTTTACCAAATGATTACAGACGGACTTATTTATGATATGATTGACAGATGGAGCTTACGAAATGATTGACAGATTAAGTTGTTTACGAAATGATTGACAGATAGAGTTATTTACGAAATGATTGACAGACGAAGTTATTTACAAAATGATTGACAGACGGAGTTATTTACGAAATGATTGACAGACGGAGTTGTTTACGAAATGATTTAGAGATGAAGTTGTTTGCAAAATAATTGACAGATGGACGAAATGATTGACAGATCAAGATGTTTACGAAATGATTGACAGACGGAGTTTATTTACGAAATGATTGACCGACGGAGTTATTTACGAAATGGTTGACAAATGGAGTTTACGAAATGATTGACAGACGGAGTTGTTTACGAAATGATTGAGAGAAGGGATTATTTACGAAATGATTGTCAGATGTAGTTTACAAGATGATTGACAGATGTAGTTTACGAAATGATTCACAGATGGAGTTTACGAAATGATTGAAAGATGGACGAAATGATTGACAGATGGAGTTATCTACGAAATGATTGACAGATGGAGTTATTTACTAAATGATTGACAGACGGAGTTATTTACGAAATGATTGACAGATCAAGTTGTTTACTATATGATTGACAGATGGAGTTATTTACGAAATGATTGACAGATGGAGTTATTTACGAAATGATTGACAGACGGAGTTTACGAAATTATTAACAGATATTGTTCACGAAATCTGATATCGTATAGACAACATGGTCATCGGCGCAAAAGCAACTAATACACGTATCGATTGCCAAAGCTGCAAGAGATAATCCTGGCTTTGTGTTAGCCGATTGGAGCTTCTTTGTGTTTGATGTGGAGCTCGAACAAACAAACGTACGCGTCTAGCTTCCCAGCATTGTTATTTTGTAATACAAGACCGATTCTTCCCCGGTTAAAATAACGCTCGTGTCGATTTCTAAATGATGTTACGAACGGGATATGAAGGATCTGATTTCACTGGTTGTTCTTTAGAGTGGAATATTAAATTGCGTAGATAACATCGCCTTTAAATATGTGAAAGTTGTGCGGAGGCGCCAGTTAGGTGATAACTGAGAGGTGATGTGAATGTAACTAACTTTATTTCAACAGAAAGAGGGCTTATATACAAGCCCTTCCAAGCAAGAACGGCACAAAAATTCAAACATTATGATTCATGAATATATAGGCTTAAACATGTTATCAGTACGAGGGGAGAGCGATATCGATATATATATATATATATATATATATATATATATATATATATATATATATATATATATATATAAACAAGAGATACCGTTACAGTATACGAGCGCGTGTGATACATGTACAATACAAAGTTAAGAGATTGAAAACAGTAATTCTGTCTTTGTTTTTAAAAATCTTCCAGTGTAAAGAAATTAAGTTTTATCTTGAAAATAGTTTTGTGACACATTCATTAAAAGCATTATGATGTTTTAATAAATGTATGTGTATGTCTTTTGAGGTAAAAATTGGGCCCTTGCTTCTCTTAACGAATTTCAAAGCCTTCATTTTTCTTTGTTCCGTTTGTTAAGGAATGGCTGCCAGATGTGATGATCTTTTACGATGCTACAAATATCGATCTTTTTATATCAAACATTCCACTTTAGTCTTATAAAATTATAGTTCTGCGCTTTTATATATATATATATATATATATATATATATATGTGTGTGTGTGTGTATACATATATATGTATATATATATATATATATATATATATATATATATATATATATATATATACAATGACTAATTTAGTTTGTAGCTATCTCTATATTATCTGCATGGTTATTATTAATATTCCGGACCTTTCTTCCTTTAGCTTTAATGTTTAATACCTGAATGCAATCTCCAAACAAAGCTAGGTCTCTCTCTCTCTCTCTCTCTCTCTCTCTCTCTCTCTCTCTCTCTCTCTCTCTCACACACTCTCTCTCTCTCTCTCTCTCTCTCTCTCACACACACACACACACACACACAATGAACCTACGAAATGAAATAGATGCCTTTCCAATTAAAAAAAAATCAGTGTTCAACTGTTAACGTCAAAAGGGAACTAGGTACCTCATAATTAGTCAACTATTGAGGGTCTCAACTACAGAGGATAAGCGAGTGAAAAAAAAGTAGTATATCAAAATAAATACAACCATATAACCAAAATAAAAAAGGAAGGGTCTTTTCTAAGTAAGCCTCAAAACTTTTCATAAGTCTCTAGATCCCTCCCTAGGTGCAGAGGATATCAACAGAAGTTAGGAAACTTCGATAATCTGTAACATGAGGTAACTATTTGACAAGTCAACTTTCCCTAGATAGTAATCAACAGTCCCGAAAATCGAAGTGTTGTAAAGGTGACATTCTGATGATTTGGTTTGAGTTCCTATACCTTCACATGCGAAAAGTAATTCATTTTATCAATTACAATATACTGTATATATGTATGCATATACGGTAATTATACAGCATATACTGAGGACTATGAAGCTTGAAGTAGTTGATGAATGGAGAAATATTGATTTAAAAGCTCAAGATAGAGACGACTGGCGAAATCTAACAGAGGCCCTTTGCGTTAATAGGTATAGGAGATGATGATATGATGAAGATAGTGATGATTATATATATATATATATATATATATATATATATATATATATATATATGTGTGTGTGTGTGTGTGTGTGTGTGTGCGTGTGTGTGTTTGTGTATCACCATACGTCTTGTTTTTTGTCTTCAAGGAGAGTAGCGACATATGGATAATGTATTCTGGTTTCCATTAAAATCTTTAGGGATAAAATTGTCTGTCACACTCTCTTCCTCTTGACCCCAGGAGAGAGAGAGAGAGAGAGAGAGAGAGAGAGAGAGAGAGAGAGAGAGAGAGAGAGAGAGAGAGAGAGAGAGAGAGAGAGAGAGAAATCTGCTCTCCTTCTCTTTTCAATCCATATGGCTACATAATCAAAAAGATTTTCCCATTCCATAAAGATCGAACACATAAAATCTTGATAAGCGAAATCAGAACTCAACAACAGATCTTTATAATCACTTCCTTGGAAAGTATTCTTGATAAGAGCAATAAGTAAAAGAACAGTATAAAGACTGGGAACTTAATGCTATTGGTTTATTCAGACCGATATCAGTTCACAGTAATTCAATACAACAGATAAGCAAATTAATGGAGATTGCTTTTACTGCTTAAATGCATGAGTGGTAAAATGAGATTTAATTCCATTTTAATCTCAAATTAATGAATCATTGGAAGGAATTCAATTTTATAATTTCAATTCAAATGAAGTTTTTGATAACAATTTTTTTATGAATGCAAAATATTACAAACATAATATATATATATATATATATATATATATATATATATATATATATATATATATATATTATTAGCTCAGCTACAACCCTTGTTGGAAAAGCAGGATGGTATAAGCCCAAGGGCTCCAACAGGGAAAAATAGCCCAGTGAGGGTGAATGGACTTGTTTACCGTCATGATCAGCAAAGCTGTTCTAGTCAGGGCCACCCATACTAAATTGGTTTGCTGTGAGCAAGCAGACGAAAATCTCCCATCATCAGCAATCCGCACTGGCCAACGTGGTGATGAAAAATAGCCAAATCCCAGATATTAACTTGTTTGAGATCTTAGCCCTGCAGTTGACTAGAAACGACTGCAATTGTTGTTTTTGTTGTTGTTGTGTGTGTGTGAATTGTGTATATATATATATATATATATATATGTGTGTGTGTGTGTGTGTGTATACAATCGTACAAATATAGACGTGTGTATGTATATATATATATATATATATATATATATATATATATATATATGTGTGTGTGTGAGTGTACAGTCGTACAAATATAGACGTGTATATATACGAATATATATATATATATATATATATATATATATATATATATATATATATGTGTGTGTGTATATATATATATCTGTATAAATAAACAAAAATATATAAGATATATATATATATATATATATATATATATATATATATATATATATCTGCATATATTACAGATATATGTGTGTGTGTGTGTGTGTGTGTGTAATAGACAAAATCGAATGAGGGTCACCGTGATTTAGAAAATCAAATCTCTAACCATCAAATTACCTCCGAAAGACGATTACATCGTATAATTGAAATCTCCAATAAACGTTCACCACGCAGATACCCTGCTGATGAGACCAGGCTGGGTGGAGGAAGAAGGCACTAGGAGCACCTTGGGGGTTGGAAGGGTAGGGTAGGGGGTAGCCCTTGGGGCAGGGGAAGTGTAGAGAACTGCTAGGGGGCATATCTAATATAGAGGGGGGTAGGGGGAATATGTAAGACGATGGGGGGCCTTGTAAGACTGGTCTTTTGGCTGTCGATATATGTCAACCTTAAGCTGGATTAAGTTTGACTTTTGGCTCGTTCCCGGACCCACCCCTGCTGGAATGGACAAGACACATAATCCCCGATTCCTTAAATGGAGGGAAACAATTTGGGAATGAACGTCATATCGTTGAGGTCGTCACAGGGAGATAAACGTTTATTTTCTTTTTTTTCTTTTTTGGCTTTTCATTTTCCCCCCTTGTGTCTTTGTCCTGGTTGCTCTTTCTTTATTCGTCATGTCGAAAGGTCGAAACTTAATCCTGAATCCAATATCTCCCTTTTCTGGGTATTATTTTCATCACACGTAATCATTCGCTTTTAGATACAAAGGGGAAGCTGCTACTGCTATTGCTCCTGCTGCTGCTGCTGCTGCTGCTGCTGCTGCTGCTGCAGCTGCTGCAGTTCCTGCTTCTGCTGCAGGGGATTTTCTCCTACTATCCTCCCCCCCATAGCTAACTACCCCCCCACCCCCGTCCACACTCTCCATGGGAAAAAAAGGAGAGCAGGATTGAAATCAATTATTGGAAAATATTTTAAGGAGTCAGTTATTGGGAAATTATATTCAAAGAATTGATTTACGTTTTTCCCATACGGCTTGGAGTATTGGGAAGAATTTGAAGCATTTTTTAACTAAACGCCAGGATATACAAAAACTTTAAAAATCTGTTATTGGAGAGTTATTTCATGACATTTGATATTGGACAATCGTGCCTGATGAACAATTTCAAAACTCTTCATAGGAAAGCTATTATTTTCCCTGCCTGCAGTTTCTTCAAATCTTCCTCTTTGAGTCTGTGGAATCCTATTCCCTTCCTTTTGTCCTATTTCTATTCGGAATTATGAAAAATTAAGGTCCCTCATCCCTAAAGAGAGAAGCTTATGAAAATTTTCTGTTCTTGGTAAGAAAGGATTAAATTTTGCACGGAGTTTCAAAAGTGATAGAAATCATACCAGAAGTACGGAGAGAACCAGTGTCTGGCCAGAAGGACCAGAAAATTTCGAAAAACCAAAGAACATAACGAGTGTACATATATATATATATATATATATATATATATATATATATATATATATATATATATATATGTATATATATAATATTCGGTCATTTCCCGTATCAGAACCGAATCAAGTTATAATAGATATATGCCTGCGAGTGTATTTTTCGTAAATAACCAATCAATTCTAACAAGGGAGATAGCTTCCAGAGAAGAACCGCACAAGTCACTACCACATTCATCCTTTAACTTATAAATTAAGGTAGAACACCCTGTGATTAAAATCTCCATCTATATTATTTGCTCCACACATCTATACAGAAGACTAATCGGCAGCACGTTGAACCCTCATTGTACCAGTCAGTGCTACCTAACTTGCATTACTGCGCTTGGATGTCGAAGCCTTTCCTTTCCAACATACTTTTCACACTGTCCATATAACCCCTCCTATGCCACCATTTTACATAGGCTAAAATTTCACTATGTTGCATGTCACCACATCAATCTTACATTGGAAACGTCCCTTCCTAGTGTGACGTGCTGAGAGAAGGTTGTGACTCAAGGACAGCATGAAAGCAACTGAGTAACTTTATTACAGAACACTCTCCTTTATACACAAAAACTCAATGCAACAGGAAATTTCCTGTTCAAACCGACACCGCGTAGGTTAACAGTTAACGGTGAGAAAAACATGCATGTTATTTCAGGTTCTTTTTAGTGCAAGGGGAGAGCGAAGATACAAGCATAATATATACATAAAATGAAATGTCCTTACTATGTAGGATCGTGTGACACACGGTTGGTACACTAGCGTTCTAGTGGATTGACGATCGAGTCCGATCAAACTCTATAGTTTCTTCAGTGTCCGCAACCTCACAATCCTTGTGAGCTAAGGATGGGGAGTTTAGGGGAGCCCATAGGTCTTCTTACTGAGTCATCAATATCCATTGCCTGGCCCTCCCTGGTCCTAGCTTGAGTGGAGAGGGGGCTTGGGTACTGATCATAGTGGCTATAAGGTCAATCTCTAGGGCATTGTCCTGCTAGGGCATTGTCACTGTCTCTTGCGTCTGCTATTCAGGAGTGGCATTTAAACCTTAAAACACCAAATATATTGCTCAGACAGTTCATCTTATCAGCTTTAAGCCTTTCCTTTCATTTTTATTCAGCAATCAAACTTCCATAATGGAGAGAGAGAGAGAGAGAGAGAGAGAGAGAGAGAGAGAGAGAGAGAGAGAAGGGGGATAGGGGTATTAGAATATTAAAAGAAGTAAGTAATAGTCACGCAAACTTGTTATAAAAATACCTTCAAGATTATAGACACTACAGAGTCTATGGCCTGCGCTGCTAATGACCAATTTATGTCGAATAATCGTAGGATGTAAAGTTCAATTAGCCTTAAGTACTTCATCGAAGAATTTTTATACGCTTTTTGACATACCTAAGAGTAATAGAATGAGTCTACTGCACGGACAGTCGTGACTAAACCATGGAAGGATACTGAAGTGGTAATTTTCTTTTATGTTTTGAATCAGTGGCTGATTTGATCTATTATCATGCAATGGTAGGGAGAAGGTCACACTAGGTTGTCTATTTATTAATCTTTTTTTTATACAAAGTCTTAGGCCATTTATATTTTGAGTTAGACAATTAACTTTAGGTTGCCATTTATAGTCAGTTTCAATTCTTTCATTTTGACTTGTTTCGAGTATTGTTCTTCAGTCTGGTCTTCAGCGGCTGAATCTCATCTTCATCTGTTGGTCTATCAAATTACTTATTCCTGATCTAGACATTAATCTCTGGCAGTTCTTTGTGCCTGTTGAATAAGGTTTTTCATAACTCTGACCATCCTTTGAATTCAGATCTTCCCAAACAGTATCGTCTTGATCGCAATACTAGATAAACACTTAATTCTAACAGCCATGCCTTCTCCATCATAAGGCTCAATACTACACAGTACTCTGGAAGTTTTATTCCAGCTATGACGCAGTTCTGGAATGATCCTCCTAATCAGGCAGTTGAATAGGTGGAACTTCGAAAGTTAAAACTTGTAGCGGATGTTTTTATGTTGAACAGGCTGACATATGTCTCTCTTTATAGTTTATATATGAAATATCTATGCTAATGTTGTCACTGTTCTCAAGATATTTTATATTAATTGTTCATTGCTTCTCTTGCTGTTTATTTACTTTCTCACTGGGCTATTTTTCCCAGTTGAAGCCATTGGGTTTATAGCATCCTGCTTTTCCAACTAGGGTTGTGGCTTAGCTTGTAATAATAATAATAATAATAATAATAATAATAATAATAATAATAATAATAGCACCCAGCGACAAACATAATGGTACTTCTGATTTTATTAATGTCTTTATAAATCGTTTATCTTTTCCTGGTTTAAGTTTCAATTTTCATAGAACATAAACAAAATGGATGATATCTCAATTTAATGACACAACATTCATCCTTTTATGTACAACCCAACCATTAAGGAAACCGAACTTGTTCATTGCCATGAATGTATGAGAGTGAGTATAATGCAGGTTTAAAGGCTTAAAGGCCACTCATGAATGGCAGAGGCAAGGGACAGTGACATCGCCCTAGCAAGCAGGACAATGCCCTACATAATGACCATATATTATATGATCAGCACCCAAGCCCCCTCTCAACCAAAGCTAGGACCAGGGAGGGCCACGAAATGGCTGCTGATGACTCAGAAGATAGACCTATAAGCTCCCACAAACACCCACAACTTTAGCTCACAAAGATGGTAAGGTTACAAACACTAAAGGGACTAACGAGTCTGGGCGGGACTCGAACCCCTGTCTGGCAAACAGAGGCAAGGGACAGTGACATCGCCCTAGCAAGAAGGACAATGCCCTAGATAATGACCATTTATTATAAGATTAGCGCCCAAGCCCCCTCTCCACCCACGCTAGGACCAGGGAGGGCCAGGCAATGGCTGCTGATGACTCAGCAGATAGACCTATAAGCTCCCACAAACCCCACAACCCTTAGCTCACAAAGATGGTAAGGTTGCAGACACTAAAGGGACTAACGAGACTGAGTGGGACTAGAACCCCTGTCTGGCAAACAGAGGCAAGGGACAGTAACATTGCCCTAGCAAGCAAGACAAAGCACTAGACACTGACCATATATTATATGATCAACACCTAAGCTCCCTCTCTACCCAAGCTAGGACCAGGGAGGGCCAGGCAATGGCTGCTGATGACTCAGCAGATAGATTTATAAGCTCCCACAAACCCCCCAACCTTAGCTCACAAAGATGGTAAGGTTGCAGACACTAGATGAACTAACGAGTCTGAGCGGGACTCTAATCCTCGTCTAGCAAACACCAAGCAGAAACTTGTATTGACATTCATGATAACAGTATACGTAAAAAGAGTATTTTGTCAAATCTGTATTAATTTTTCATCTAAAATTCTAAATCTATTTTGAGAATGAGGGAGAATTAGATTTCCTAAAGAGATGTTTTTCCCTGACTAACTATATAAGAGAGGAAAACAAAACGATTCTTATTATAATACCAAACGGAAAAAAAGTTCCTTTATTGATTACACATATAAAAGGTATTTACCAAAGGAAAGAAATTGGAGCTACTTTAAATTTAAGAGGATTAACCAATAACATATAAAGTAAAAATCCCCTTCCAATACCACAATTATAGTCAATAAAGATGAACTCTGCAGAGTATCAAATTTAAAAGGAGAAAACAGTTGAACGAAAACAATGACAGCACAAAATCTGGATCAAGAATGAATCAATTTACCCTTACTTGCAGTAGCATTGGTTTATCATTATTTTCGTTTGTTCGTTTCCGTTTCGTTTCTTTATTTTAGCTTTAAGGATTTTTAAAGTTCTCGTAATATTTAAGTTTTTGTATTGGCTCAAATGTTAGTGCGTGTGTACGTTTGTGTACAATAAATTTCTTTATTTTCTCAAATAAATTTAGTCTTTGCTCAAGCTTTAAAGGTCGCTCATGAATGGGAGAGGTAAGCGACAGTGACAATGCCCTAGAGACTGACCATATATACTTATGATCAGCGTCCAAGTCCCCTTCCCACCCAAGCTAGGACCAGGGAGAGACAGTTAATGGCTGCTGATGATTCAGCAGGTAGGCCTATAGGCTCCACAAACGCGCCCTTAGCTCACAGGGATGGTGAGGTTGCAGACACTAAAGAAACTATAGAGCTTGAACAGTCTAAAGAATGTCAGACAGGGACGTTTCTAAAAGGCCACCACAACCCAGTATATATTTCCGTAAGCAATTACTAGTAAGTCTTGGCTCATTATTGTGTGGGAAATAAAAAAAAACTATAGGGGCACTCAATAGAGCGCAGACCTCCACGCAGCAGCTTATTTCTCGACCTTTTGCTCACCCTTGACCTTGTCCTTTGACCTTAACATGTATTAATTTGCGTGGATTTTCATACACTCATAATATGGACCCAGTTTGAAGTCTCTGTGACAACGATGTCCAAAATTATGGCTGAATGTGTGAATTGGATATTTTGCTTGACCGTGACCTTAACCTTCCAAAATTTAATAATTTCCAGCTTTTTACAAAACAGCTAATCCCAGCAAGTTTCATTACTCTACGAATAAAATTGTGGTCAGGAAGCTGTTCTTAAACAAACAAACAAACACACACACAGAAACAGGGGGTAAAACATAAAACCTTCCAACTTCGTTGGCGGAGGTAACTACTCTATTCACGTCACTTAATCTTTTAAAATCAGGTTTCAAAGCGACACGATATACTTCGTATATTTCCACAATGCAGATGGAAAACAAAAGAGAATTTTATGCATACGTAACCCTAAAGTATCGTTTTGAATAAAAGTTTCCCTTACAATGTATTGCATCGAATAGTTTCCTGTGATATGTGTCAGATTATATGGATATTGTTTTTAAATATTTGTAACGATTTCTGTAACTGGTTCACAATATGGGTTTCATAAAAAAAAAAATATTCAATACTTTGTTGAATAAACAATCCCCTTCAAACCTCTCTCTCTCTCTCTCTCTCTCTCTCTCTCTCTCTCTCTCTCTCTCTCTCTCTCTCTCTCTCTCTCTCTCTAATACACAAAATAAACTGTTACTCACATTTAATATACTTTTTCGCTGAAGTACAAAAAAGAAAATTTTATTCACATTTACTACCACTACTACTACTACTACTACTACTACTACTCTCTCTCTCTCTCTCTCTCTCTCTCTCTCTCTCTCTCTCTCTCTCTGTGTAATACACAAAAGACATTTTTACTCACATTTAATATACTCTTTCGCATTAATACACAAAAGAAAATTTTATTCACGTCTACTATACTCTCTCTCTCTCTCTCTCTCTCTCTCTCTCTCTCTCTCTCTCTCTCTCTCTCTCTCTCTCTCTCTCTCTCTCCACTCAGCTTTAAGCACCTCTTTACATATCCCAATCGCGTGAATTGATAATGATTTCATGAACTGATTTTGAAAATGCCGTCCCGCAAATTAAACGCCCAACTCATTAAGATAATTAGCCCTAATTAATACCGCTCAGATCAATTTTCTCAGGGATAAGATTATCAACAGCGGAAAAAAAAGGGCTTCTTATACAGAGACCAACGGTTCGGGGAACCAGCTGCC
The DNA here is from genome assembly GCF_036898095.1 of Palaemon carinicauda. Classification (NCBI taxonomy): domain Eukaryota; kingdom Metazoa; phylum Arthropoda; class Malacostraca; order Decapoda; family Palaemonidae; genus Palaemon; species Palaemon carinicauda. Next base: position 104,202,455 of record NC_090747.1, on the reverse strand, counting down.
CTTATACATCTCAGTGTGGATAAAAGCAGGATAAATGGGGGGGAAGAGAGGGGGAAGGACGAGGGGGGAAGGACGAGGGGGGAAGGAGAGAGGTAAAAAAAGGGGGGTGGGGGTCAGTGAGAAAGGAGAAAAAGTACCTGAGATGTATTTTCGAAGTTTGGCAGTTAGGAATTAACTTCCAAGGCTTGGCAGTTGAGTGAGTTTCCAAAACTTGGCAGTCGAGTGATATAGCCTACTTCCAAAGCTATGCAGTCAAGAATTGACACTAAGCTTGGCCGAAGAGCGTTATACGTCCAAAGCTGGGCACTCAAGAACAGAATTCCGAAGCTTGAAAGTAATATACTTTCAAAGTTTGGCAGTCGATTAATACACTTTGAAAGCTTGGCAATCAAGAAGTGACTTTCAGAGCTCGACATTCGAGTAATATACTTTCAAAGTCAAGAATAGACTCAAAGCTTGGCCGACGAGCGTTATACTTCCAAAACTTGGCAGTCGAGTGATATACTTCCAAAGCTATGCTGTCAAGAATTGACTCAAAGCTTGGCCGAAGAGCGTTATACGTCCAAAGCTTGGCAGTCAACAACAGAATTCCGAAGCTTTAAATTGATATACTTTAAAATTTGGCAGTCGATTAATACACTTTGAAAGCTTGGCAATCGAGAAGTGACTTCCAAAGCTTGGCAGTCACGAACTGATTTCTAAAAACATGGCAATTGAGTGATATGATTCCAAAACTTGGCAGTCAAGGATAGATTTCCAAAACATGGCAGTCGAGTGATGTTTCCAAAGCTTGGCAGTTAGGAATGGACTTCCAAGGAATGGCCGTCACAAATAAACTCCAAGAATACTCTCTCAAAGCTTGGCAGTTAATTGAGACTTCCAAAGCTTGCCAGTTAATTAATAGACTTCCAAAACTTGAAAGTCAAGAATATAATGACTTCCCAAGCTTGACAATCACAAATAAACTTCCAAAGAAAGCTTGCCAATCGAGAGACATGCAGAGCTTGGCAATCGAGATATAAACTGCCAAAGTTTGACAGTCTAAAATAAAAGTTTGACAGTCTAAAACAAACTTCAAAAGTTTGCCACTTAAAAACTGATTTCAAAAGTATGGCAGGCAAGAGATGACTTTTAAAAGTTTGCTAATTAAAAATATATTCCTAAGCTTAGCAGTCGAGATATAAACTTCTCAAATTTAATGGTCGAGATTCTAAAACATACTTGTGAGTCAAGATGAGCCTTCTATTTAGATATATGAAGTGCTTAATGCTGTAGAAGTTCTACTGATTTAGGAGTTGAAAGATGTTAGGG
>NC_090747.1:104188644-104193644 GCF_036898095.1 Palaemon carinicauda | reverse complement strand
GAGAAAACGAGACAAATCTCTGCCACATTCATCCTTAGAATTAACTGCTAAGCCATGGATGAACATCCTTTGCAGAAAATCTTCCACAACATTAATCCTTTCATGATTATACATACAATAATTACAGTTAAAAAGGACAGGCCAGCCTGATGAAAAGAGAACAAAAGAAAGATTAAAACCAATAGCAAAAAATCCCGGGATATATTGTTAGTGACCCAAATACTACTGCTAAAACAGTTACACTCAGATGATTGATTGATTGATTGATTTTCAGTTATCTGGCCTCATGACATTTAAGGTCATTGACGCTGATGTTATTTGTTATAATTAAAGAAATAAATAAATAAATGGCAATTCAGTTTAAAACAATAAAAGCCAAAAAATCGTTATAACAGTGAAATAACTTGCAAAAAATCTGCTTCTAAAATAAATTTAAGAATACCACTAGTATTGTACGACACATCATGTCAGAGGATCTTGGCAAGGATGAACCTGCAATCCTCACCTCGAGCCTCAAACAAATGTCTATTTAAAAAGCCTAAAAAACTAGAGTTTTTTTTATAACAAATAATAATGGATTACCCCATGAGCCAATTTGTTTTTTAAAAAAATTAAAAGAAGCGCGAAAAAGTTTGAACTCTTTGCCACAAATTTTCTAAACTTTTGGCTAACGCTGCCTTTGATCACGAGATATTGTATTTACCTTTCAGAAGTCAGGTTTCAAAATTATGGCGGGTTGTTAGTCCTTCGCTTTTCGATATATTTAACTGTAAACTATTTCGTCCAGTATATTTGTCAATAAACAATTGTGATTTATTACTCATTCGTGTATATTATTTCTCCAAATAAAAAAAAAGGAAGAGCAAGCCTATATATATCAAAGGAATAACTAAATGTACATCAGTTTCAAAACACTTAGGATACTACAGACAAAGTTATTTTAGAAGAATACAAACAGCAACCGTAAATGAGTGTCGATATGAAGGCCTTCTAAAATAAATATCATTGGATGAACTTATAAGAAATACACATTCTTTTTCATACTTAATACATGCTTGAGACATTCTACTCACCGATTAAAGCACGTGTAGCAGGTAGGCTTCGAACGCCTGGGATATTCTACCAAGTCCGTCCACTGGAAAATAAGATGAAACCATATTACTGATTTAATCATACAGTAAGTTTTGATGGAGTGACAAAAAATACATTATGATAATGAAGTTTTTGAATAATAGCATCTATATAAATACTCTATAAAATTGGATAAAAAGGACATTAATGTGTTATGGCAAGTTTCTAAAGAATTGAAGTACCTTACGTGAAATAAGCAAAATTAGCAAATTAATTGGATTATCAAGCAAATAAAGGTAATCAAAGATTTCAATAACACATACATCACATACATATAACTATCTATCTACCTATCTATCTATCACGCAAATAAAATAATAATCGAAGATTTTCAATATGCATACATCACATATATATAACTATCTATCTATCTATCGTGCAAATAAAATAATAATCGAAAATTTTCAATATACATACTGTATATCGCATCTATCTATCTATCTATCTATTTATCTATATGTATATATGTGTGTGTTTTATAATAAAAGCCCAGAGGAAGAAAGGAAAAATATATCTTATGCTCGGTTAGATTATGCAAAACAAACCCATTCTCTCACTCCATTTACCTCGAAAACTCTCAAATCCACTACTCCGAAAGACTTGGCAAGAGTCTGCATCTCGCCACCTAAACTAGAGCCAATATTCTCCTTCAGAGCAGATGTTGTTTGGTATCTAGATCTTGTCTCTTTTAGGGACAATGTTAGAAAATTAAGGATGAGCACTACCATGGATATTCTCTTATGTTTAGTCTTCGTCACTGGTGATGATGATGATGATGATGATGATGATGATGTGATGATGATGATGATGATGATGGTTATTATTGGAGAAGGACACTCCAAAATCAAACCATTACTCTCTAGCCTTCGGTAGTATCATAGCCTCTGTACCATGGTCTTCCACTGTCTTGGGTTAGAGTTTTCTTGCTTGAGGGTACACTCGGGCACACTATTCTATCTAATTTCTCTTCCTCTTGTTTTGTTAAAGTGTTTATAGTTTATATAGGAAATATTTATTTTAATGTTGTTACTCTTCTTAAAATATTCTATCTTTCCTTCTTTCCTTTCCTCACTGGGCTATTTTCCCTGTTGTGGCCCCTGGGTTTATAGTATCCTGCTTTTCCAACTAGGGTTGTAGCTTAGCAATTGATAATAATATTAATAATAATAATAATAATAATAATAGCTAAGCTACACCCTTATAAAGGGTTTACTTCTCTTTTTAGATTTCCTGCCTAATTGATTGATTGAATAATTGATTGATTTGAGGTTTTCTGGCATCCTGATATTTAAGGTCACTGAAGCCGACCTTATAATGTATATCAATTTCCTCTTATAGAGATCTTCATTCATTTCCCTACTTCCTATTTTTCTATTCTTTCAACTATTTTATCGATATTCTCATTACGTTATCGAACTTTTCTTATCTAGCTCATAAATCATTTCCGTTTCATTTAGCGGCATGCAAACTAATTTGATTGAAATACTAATACGTTCCTTATTATTTTATTTCTTTTAATTGTTCTGATTACATCATCATGATCTCTAACAGAATTCCACTCTTCCTACTCCCAAAAAAGTAAATACTGGAAGATCATAAGAATATATATATATATATATATATATATGTGTGTGTGTGTGTGTGTGTGTGTGTTTAACTTCCTTCAACACACACAGATGAAGGAAAATAAAAATTAAGACAAAACGCACACAAGAAAGATTTATGAACAAAAATAAGACAGAGGAGATGAAATGTTAATTCTAAAAAAATATGTCTTTCTTTTCCACGTGTACAACCAGATGAAGATAAACCGAAATTAGGACAGAAGACAAACAAGAAAAATATATAAACAAATTCATGATAGAAGAGATGAAACATAAATCTAAAATAAAATCATAATTTTTCGATTGTTTCATTGATACTGATTGATAAATAAAGTAATAAAATACATAATAAAAAATATCTTGGCTTCCTTTGCAGATATAGAAAAAAATATTAAAACAAAACGCAAACAAGAAAGCTATATAAATAAATTTAAGACGGATGAGATGCAAGATGAATAAAAAAAATCGACTGTTTTATTGAAACTGAGGATAAAGTGATAAAATAGAAAAAAATATCTTGACTTCCTTTGCAGATAAAGAAAAAATACTAATTAAGACAAAACGCAAATAAAAAAGCTATATAAAGAAATTTAAGACGGATGAGATGCAAGATGAATAAAAAAAAAAATCGACTGTTTTATTGAAACTGATTAATGGATAAAGTGACAAAATACATAAAAAAATATCTTAGCTTCCTTTGCAGATAAAGAAAAAATACTAATTAAGACAAAAGGCAAATAAAAAAGCTATATAAAGAAATATAAGACGGATGAGATGCAAGATGAATAAAAAAAAAAAAATTCGACTGCTTTATTGAAACTGATTAATGGATAAAGTGATGAAATACATAAAAAATATCTTAGCTTCCTTTGCAGATAAGGAAAAAATACTAATTAAGACAAAACGCAAATAAAAAAGCTATATAAACAAATTTAAGACGGATGATATGCAAGATGAATACTAAAAAAAAATCGACTGTTTTATTGAAACTGATTAATGGATAAAGTGATAAAATACATAAAAAAATATCTTAACTTCCATTGCAGATAAAGAAAAAATACTAATTAAGACAAAACGCAAATAAAAAAAGCTATATAAAGAAATTTAAAACGGAAGAGATGTAAGCTGAATAAAAAAAAAATCGACTTTTATTGAAACTAATTAATGGATAAAGTGATAAAATAGAAAAAAAATATCTTAGCTTCCTTTGCAGATAAAGAAAAAATACTAATTAAGACAAAACGCAAATAAAAAAGCTATATAAAGAAATTTAAGACGGAAGAGATGTAAGATGAATAAAAAAAAAATTCGACTGTTTTATTGAAACTGATTAATGGATAAAGTGATAAAATGCATAATAAAAAAATTATCTTAGCTTCCTTTGCAGATAAAGAAAATATACTAATTAAGACAAAACGCAAATAAAAAAGCTATATAAAGAAATTTAAGACGGATGAGATACAAGATGAATAAAAAAAATAGACTGTTTATTGAAACTGATTAATGGATAAAGTGATAAAATACATAAAAGAATATCTTAGCTTCCTTTGCAGATAAAGAAAAAATACTAATTAAGACAAAACGAAAACAAGAAAGCTATATAAAGAAATTTAAAACGGAAGAGATGCAAGATGAATAAAAAAAAAAAAAAAAAAAAAAATTCGAGTTTTATTGAAACTGATTAATGGATAAAGAGATAAAATACATAAAAAAATATCTTAGCTTCCTTTGCAGATAAAGAAAAAATACTAATTAAGACAAAACGCAAATAAAAAAAAGCTATATAAAGAAATTTAAAACGGAAGAGATGAAACACTATAAAAAACCGCATAATTCTCCCCAGGATTTGATACGGAGGCAAATCGCCGCGAATACATCGGAAATTAAGCGATTTTCCTGTTATTGTTTTTAGGGGCCAAAATCCCTTAATGACTGTGTCTTAAAGGGGGAAAACTGGTCAATTATAGACTTAACAACCACTGAGGATCTCTATTTGCGTCATGCGCTTCTCCAAAGGGGGGGGGGGGAGGGGGGCAGGGGGCTGGTATGCAAAACTCTTATTTTAAAACCACCAACGATTCTTTCGCCTTTTTTTCATTTCGCTGACTGCACCATTTACATGTTTGGAACACGTGTATTTATATGATGTATATTGCATGTACATATATACACACATACACACACACACACACATATATATATATATATATATATGAGTGTGTATATATATATATACATATATATATACATACATACACACACACA
>NC_090747.1:104151144-104183644 GCF_036898095.1 Palaemon carinicauda | reverse complement strand
GAAATGGAAGAAACGACGCAGGTTAGAGCGAGCAGCGAATGTCATCATTACAGGAAAAAGCGCCAAAATAGAAGTTCTTCCACCAGCGCCACTTCGGGATGTGTGCGCTACCTTTCAGCGTCTTCTAATAGCCTTCAAATAGCCATAAGAGACGGGAAGGTTGGCTCAGACATCCACTTGCGCCTCAGTCGAGAAGCCCTGGATAGCGGTCGAGACACGCTCGGACGACCAGCAAGTCCTAATTCGGCTTGCCTTCTGACCCCTAACATCGAATTTCCCAAGAGACCTCAGTACGATTTGACGGCTGATCAAAATCTCGAGGACGAGTGCCCTTTCAAGGACGACAATTGCCCCTCCTGGACCTGCGACTGTTTTAAGGATTCGTCCCCATTATCCAGAGATAAGATGAAAGTTATCAATAAGATGCCTGATGAATCCATCAGGCAAAGACTTCTAAAGAACATGACACCAAGTCAGGGGCAGTTCGACCCACATCAGTGTATGATGTTCAACGACCCTCAAGGAAGAGACAGTGCAGCTCATAGGAGAAGCCTTCACCTGCGCCTCCAAAAGGACAATATTGAGATAGAGGACGACCTCGAGAGCCTCGAGGGGGACATCGGAGAGGGATATCGACGTCCTCACAGTGAACCTGTCGGCGATAAGGAGAAGGAGTGTCACAGACAGGTTAGTAGTGTGTTTGGATTGAGTTGGCTTATACCAGCATGGGTTCTTGCCTAAAGTCGGTGAGTAAGGCTTATACCAGCAAGTGCTCTTGCCTAAAGTCGCTGAGTAAAGCTTATACCAGCAAGGGCTCTTGCCTAAAGTTGCTGAGCAAGGATTATACCATGAAAGGACCTTGCCTAAAGTCACTTGCAAAGTGGTGAAGAGTTCAAGAGGCCACATGTGGACCTCTGAACTCTATCAACTAACAGAGACGACAGACAGGTGAAGTATCGCCAATATGAAATATGACACAGACCATTTCACATCATTTCCTTAACTAGGGAGAGATCATCCTTCTAGATCCCGTTAATTTAATCCAATAAAAGAGGGGTAGTGTTTAAGACACATTATACTATGCCCTATTTGCTAAAGGCCAGTATTAATCCTTTCAAGAGATGCTATTTTTGCACATTCACGCTATCCAGTACAGTATTGCAGTGCTTAATAGAAATAATTCTTTAAACCAGTTGTAAGCTATTTAGTAAATTATGTAGTTTAAGAGTAAATATGTAATAAGATACACAATGACAATGATGATATGACAGGCTGTTACAAGTACGATCTTGCCTATATATAGTCATAACATTTCATCTGCAATTCATCTGGTTATGAATTAGACCGTATTAACCGGATTACTTATCAACTATCACCCTAGTTCACAATTTATTATACTCTCATGTGATTCTACACCAGAAATAATAAATGATCCTCATTATTAATTACCAAAAGTGTTCATTTATATTTCATACCCTCATATAAATGAGTTTGATGCTATTTGATTGTAGATATTTAAGTTCATTCTCTACACTTGTTTTATATCTAGAATCTCTCAATGGCTTAAAGCTAATCAATATTCATCTTCAAGAGAAATTTATGAAATAGTTTTATAAAAATTTTATGGTTAAATTATATCGCTAAATTCTACGTCTATATAACCTCCATAAGATATAATTAATGGTACCAACCTTCTCCACAACCTTTACCAAACCATTGTCAAAGCCAATTATTATTAATGCTATGTGAGGGTGGCTACATATGATTAAGACTCGCTTAACACAAGCGGATTTTTTCCGTACGAAAATATTTCCGCTCTTTAAGAGGCATGTCTTCACACGAGCAGATTTTTTCCGTAGGGAAATATTTCCGCTTGTTAGGATGCATGTCTCCACACAAACAGATTTTTTCCGTACGGAAATATTTCCGCTCATTAGGAGGCATGTCTTCACTTGATCGGATTTTTTCTGTAAGGAAATATTTCCGCTCGTTAGTAGGCATGTCTTGACGTGAGCGGTTTTTTTTTTTTTTTTTTTTTTTTTTTTTTTTTTTTTTTTTTTTTTTGTACGGAAATATTTCCACTCGTTAAGAGGCATTTCTTCACACGAGCGAATATTTTCCATATGGAAATATTTCCGCTCGTTAGGAGGCATATCGTCATATAAGCGGATTTTTTTTCTAATGGAAATATTTACGCTCGTTAGGAGGCATGTCTTCACACGAGAGGAATTTCCGCTACACTGGAACCGCGAGGGCTGGCAGTGCACGCGGCTAGTAAATAACTGCCGCTCGGAAATTCATCCGAGCGGGTAATGAGTGAAGGGCCTCAATGATCTTCACTGATTTCTGATCCGTACGAACAAAACCATACGACATCAATCCGTTCGTGTGAAGCGAGCCTAAATGGTATCAAAATTTGCCAAGATTCGAATCGTATCAACCTTTTCCGAAGCATTGTTAAAGCAATGTCTCAATTGCCTCAACAAGATTCTATTAAACTAATCATCGTCAAAGAATAGTCTAATTGAAGTACTCGTTAATTCCACAAGTCTTCCTTGCGATGACAAAAATTATTACCAACCACCTATCTCATTCTACCTCACCAGATGAGTGCTGAGACAGTGTTGCCATTACCAATCGTCAGCCTACAGCTTCCAAGCCCTCGAGATCTGCGAGCAGGATGCTCCGGAAAGAGACACCGAAGGCCACAGAGGAGGACGAGCGATGGGTTTCGGAAGAGTAAACAAGGACTGGCAGCGAGGATGAACAACAGAGATACGCAGAAACCAAAGTATGATAAATATATATAATTATCAATATCTTTATTAACTTTTTTTATTCAAAAAAGCAATGTCTATAATCCCCATGGCACCAATATACCATTCTACGACGTCATTCACTCACTCTGGATTTCAATTTCTTGTAACTGTTGTCAGCTTTTAGGAAATTTCTTAAGTTAAAGCTTATGGTCCAGTTTCAAGCATTCTCGTCAAATAAAGAGTTCAAATATGGAAAATTCTAATAAATGTTCGTAGTACAATATGTATATATATATTATATATATATATATATATATATATATATATATATACACATATATATATTATATATATACATATATATATATATATATATATATATATATATATATATATATATATATATATATATATATATATATATATACTGTATATCTACAATCGTGGGAGTTATAGATACAATTCTGAGACATATAACTATATTTCAAAATAGACTGGCAAGAGATTACAGATATATTTAATTGTCAGTTGTATGGGGTAGTAGTAGTAGTAGTAGTAGTAGTAGTAGTAGTAGTAGTAGTAGTAAACATTTTTCATTGTAACAGTTTGCCCAAGCACAATGAAAACAAGAAAACGGAATGGGTTTAGGAGAAGGGTGGGGCTTAGCCACACGGGAAGGAGTACATACAATTCTTAAAGTGTGAAAATTCAAACTCATGACAAAATTAGAGGGAAAAGAATTCCAAAGTTTTGTATAAAAGGAAATAAGTAGTCACGTAATGTCCAAGGACTGTTGTAAGGTACAGGCATATGTACTAACAACAATGCATAGCAAATTACAAAATATACGATTAATTATTCCTAAATTTGTAGTTGGTGCCAGTCTTCCTGAGTTATCCTATTACATTTCAGACTTGTCACCGTGAGTGAAGTCCACAGAAGGGCCAGGGAGGAACGGCGAAGGCAAAGAGAGCAGCTGGCAGCTACAAGAGAAATGGTCGCAATGCAAAGACTGAAGTAAGTTGCTTGTGTCTCCCAGAAAACTTATAAAATCACGAACTATGTTTTTACGGGTAAACAAACTGTTGAGATCATTCATACAATGTTTTACGCAAATGAATAGTACTGCAGTAATGAAAGTATACTGCATGTCAAGGACATATAAGTCGGTCTCCTACGGTAGAATATGAAAATCCCATTTTTTCTGATGTGGGTAGACTAAACAAGGATAAATCCACTCAGGAAAATGACTGGGATCGAGATGATGAAGGACACGGTAAGGCAAACAGTGAATTAGTCTGTTTTTCTCTCAAAATTCTTTACAAAAGTACAATAGGTAGGCGACCTGAACAAAACACTCTTCAGGAAAGAACACGACAAGATAATTACACCGAAGCAAGTTATTAATCACAGACTACTATATAAAATCTTTTTGTTTTGTTGGTAGAAGAGCATAATAAAATACTCCCCACACGCTGTCACGTGTATATGATTATTATCATTATTACTAGCTAAGCTACAACCCTAGTTGAAAAAGCAGGATGCTATAAACACAAGGGCTCCTACAGGGAAAAATACCCCATTGAGGAAAGGGAATAAGGAAATAGATTAGAAGAGAAGTAACGAACGATTAATATAGAATATCTTAAGAACAGTAACAACAATTAATTAGATCTTTCATAAATAAACTATAAAAAGAGACTTAGGCCAGTCTGGTCAACAACATAAAAACATTTGTAGCAAGTTTGAACTTCTTTAGTTCCATCGATTCAACTACCTGATTAGGAAGATCCCTCCACAACCTGGTCACAGGTGGAATAAAACTTCCAGAATACAGTGTAATATTGGGAATAAAATGATGAAAAGACACGGAAGGGTAATTGGTGGCCTTTAATCAAGATATTTCATAGACCAGGGTTCGTGATCGAAGCCCAAACAACTCCGGGATAACAAGTGTAAAGAGAGAAATCTATGGCCATTAAGTTCCCGAAGATTTTCTTCTTTATTAATAGAACAAACGGAGGGCGCTGATCCATCATACTTTAATACTTATACCTATCAGATGAAAGTAAAGCGGAAAGTTACTAGAGATGGAAGAAATGATTTTAATCATGAATAGAGACAGGGTAAAATAAATTGGTTCGGAGCGTGGGGTTGTGAAATCTATTTTTATACATTTATTAGTATATTCTTATGTAAGCATGTTTTTTTATATACACGTGTGATTATAATATATAAATACATATACTTTATACATAAATATGTATGTATGTATGTATGTATGTATATATATATATATATATATATATATATATATATATATATGTATATACATATAATATATATGTATATACATATATATATATATATATATATATATATATATATATATATATATATATATATACAAACAGTATAAAAGTAGGCCGTTATTTAGAAATGATATATATATATATATATATATATATATATATATATATATATATATATATATATATATATATATATATATATATATATTCAATTAGTAGGCCATTATTCATAAGAGGTGGCTTCCGTAGGTGAAAACAAAGGTCACTTTCACATTCACATCCTAATTTTTTCTTATAGAGTAAACTTCTGCATTAAAATCTTCATACAAATACAAAGCTAAGTTTAGCACTTAACCCATGTACATATTGTCAGTACTTATTTGCATATTAGAGTCCACCCCCCATTCTATCGCCATTGAAAAACTGTTCGACTCATAGACTTTCGATATATATACTTTTAACCAACTTACTGTATCCTCTTCTAACCAGTCAATTTCATAACAGATCTTGCAAGATCAGTTCCCTGTCCTAATATTGGTTTTAGCCCAAAGGAATTTGCTGTGTCTTTACTCTCTAACCCCTGTTTCATCTTGTAATCAACGACTTCCTTCATATAAATTTTCCTTTTAACCATGCTTGTATACAGATAATGCTTTCCCTCATTTTGCCATCAACGCTTCATAAGTTACCGTAGATATCTTGCTTAAAATTGTGTGATAATTTCAATCGTATTTTGAATGGGCCAGACAAAACGGTTCAATCAAAAGCCTACAGTTTTCCTTTTATATTTCTTTTATGCGGTTCAATCACCTTCACAATAATGTTTAAGAATACGAAATTTAGATATCTCGACCAGGTTAACATGTTGAGACGAATTCGAAGTAAACATTATCTTAGAAAAATAATAAAATCGCTATGGACTAGTCTACTACATAGCTTGATTATAAAGATCTAGAAGGATATGCACGTGGCATATCACGGGCTCTATACCGTCAGGTAGCCCACGGTAGTAGAGTAAGCAGAACAGATGATATATATGATGATGATGAATGGACGACTTGCATATGAAGACAGAGTCTACGGCTACAAATCACCACTTTTCACTTAAACCCTTTTTCATTTTAGTGTCTCGCAAAGCTCATCGTTTTCTTATTTCTTATCCTTTCGTTTACGGATGAACACAGGAGGAGACAGCTTATTCAAATTCAATAAAAAATATACTTCAAGTAAGGCCGAAAGTCTAAAATTTTAGTCCATAAATAGACAACTGCTAATTTCGATTAGTTTAGAGATTAATCATGGATAGCTCGCTTCGTTTAATGTCTCAAATTACTAGTCTTATTTTTCTCACAACATCTGTGCTAGCACCAGAGCAAAGCTGTAAGTCAGATGAATAAGAACCTTCACAACTTCCGCCTTTAATCCTCTTGTTCCTGGGGGGGGGGGGGGGCAGTGGCTACAAATAACCCAAATTCAATTTTTTATGAGAACTTCATCAAGTTCACGTAGATGGCAATACAACCTCGCTATATAAATCAGTATAAGTTGGAATTTTTTTAAACACATACAATAAACAATTAATTCTATACAAATAACAGTTGTATAGTCAATTCTTTTTAGTGAGGCAGATTTGCACCGACTCACAGGGGTGCCCTTTTAGCTCGGAAAAGTTTCCTGCTCGCTGATTGGTTGGACAAGATAATTCTAACCAATCAGATAGCAGGAAACTTTTCCGAGCTAAAAGGGCACCGCTGCGAGTCAGTGCAAATGCGCCTCATTATAAAAAATGAAGTATAGTATCCATTAATTTATTGATTATTTCAGGAGTACCGAGGAGCTAGATGCCTGGAGAGACGAAGCGAGAGAAATGCAACTGAGGCAACAGCAGCATTATAGTTTGAATCCAGGTAGAGAATAAATTAACAAATGAATTATTATTTCTTATGCCTTTTGCACATTTTGGAAATCCTTTTACTGAATTTATAATAATGAATATTAATTAATATATAATAATGAATATTCACCTAAATGATCATTAACGTATCAAAAATATTAAGTATTATCAAAATGTATGCACGCACATTTCTCGTGTATAAATACACGTACAGTACAGTTCTTTGGAAGGTCAGAGAGACCCGAGTTTAATTAATATATCTTATGCCTTTTGCACAATTTGGAAATCTACTAACTAAAATACGATAATAAATGTTCATTAACGTATCAAAAACTTTAAATCTTATTAAAATGTATGCATGCATATTTTTCGTGTTTAAATATACGTACAGTACATTTCTTTTCCAGGTCAGACAGATACGAGTCTAATTAATACTTCTATACCTTTTGTTCAATTTGGAAATATATTAACTAAATTTACAAAAATAAATGTCCATCTAAATTTTCATCAACGTATAAATTTTTCAAGTATTATTAAAATGTATGCATACAATTTCTTCGTGTATAAATACACGTACAGTACCATTCTATACAAGAGGTCAGCAGGCCACACAGACCCTGAGTCTAACATACCAGAAGTTAGAAATTAGATATTTTACTTTAGCCAATATACACCAGAGGAATGGTTCTTTTTAAAGAATGAAAATTGAACTACGCTTAATAACACAAATTCTATTTAACTTCCAGATCTATTTTTGAGAGCCGTATGTGAAGCACCTTTTGCAGTCGATGGGACCACTCTTACGCCCAGGGCCCGTGCTAAGGTTAGTGAGACCTTCTCTCTCTCTCTCTCTCTCTCTCTCTCTCTCTCTCTCTCTCTCTCTCTCTCTCTCTCTCTCTCTCTCTCTCTCTCTGGCATTCAAATTTGTCTCTGGGGGAGATATCGCAAGGCAAAGTCACCATGTAAAGCTGAAAATTTCAACTTTTGTTCATGCTTACTAAGGTATAATAACCTTGCCTGATATAAAGCAGTTTCTATTTTGGCTGAAAAATCAACCATACTTACTTCAAATTCCCCAAATAATTTTCTTATATGAACGTAATAATACCGTACTGGATTACAATTTTACTCTTGATAATCATTGAACCGTTTCTTGTTCAAATGGTCCTTAACAGCCATACTTATATCTTTTCTTGTGTATCCATTTTACATGGCATTGTTACTCCCTTTGAACCATTTCTCAATGCACTCTTCTTTCTTCATGGCCATATGCATCTTTTATTTCATCTTTACCTCTTCTCATATTCTTCTTCTTTTGACGTACTTTTATACTTCCAGATTATATTATCAATTTTATTATACTATACCACTGCCTTGTACTATTTTCTTTTTTACCTTCTTATCATCGATGTATTCATACTTTTTTTTACTCTTATTTCATGACGCTTTTCACTCCTGTCTATGTAGTAACATTCATCTATTCTTGGCCCCATTATTCTCATACCAGTGTACGCGATCCGTCATAAATGATGGATAAATATATAGATACCTATGCACACACAAATTCAACCCTTCACACCCCTCCCCCTTTTCTAATTACCACAGGGCAGTTTTGGCAATTTGTGGGAGATTGTCGTTTCTGAGTGGTTGCCGCTAAGCGTGTCAGCAAAGATTATATATACATATATTTATATATATATATATATATATATATATATATATATATATATATATATATACATATATATATATATATATATATATATATATATATATATATATATATATATATATTCAGACTCTTGCTCTTTATTATATAGAGGAGATTGCTACAACTCCTTTCGAATACGGTAAACTTTTTAGAAAATTTTGAGCAATGTTTCATCTTAATTATTCCAAGTGCTTTTGAAATTATCACATATTCTTAATTTCTAAGCGCTTGTTACATCTTCCCTTTAAACTTAATCTTTTATTCTTCATCACATTTCTCTTTCATTTACTTTATCTTCCAATATTGTCTAGTTTTTTGTTCTCGGTTATTCTCTTCCTTCTGCATATTCTTCTCACCTTTAAATTTAAGTCTATCATTGCTTCAACTTTACTTTTTAATATCTTTTTTACATTTCATATATTCCTTGTTTCGTTACTCATCAGTTACTCCATGTCCAAGTTTCTTCTTTATCCTTATTCCATCATACTTCTAAACTTTCTTATTCATCCCTTTGTTTCCTTTTTAATAAAGATTCTTCCACCTCAGAGTTAAAACTCTTTTCCAATTATCTTCATCCCATTCACTTTCAATTTCCACTTACTCTTTTCAACGTAATATTGACCTGAGTCTATTCAATATCTAATTTACGTAATGTCACTTACATTTCATTCCACTATTCTATTCTATTCTTCTCAACTTTCCCTTTTTTATTCTCCACCTCCATTCGTACCTCTCTGTTCTTACCTCACCTTTTACCATGATTGCTTCGACCTTCCTCTATTCAACATCTAATTCCGTAATGTCACTTATTCTATTCCATTTACCTCTTCTATTCTTCTCAAATTTACTTTTCTTTAGCCTTCCCTCCATTCGTACCTCCTTATTCTTACATCGCCTCTCACCATGATTGCATCTCCCTTTATACCTAACTCTCATTTCCCACTCTCATTACACACCAAAAACCCGTCCGGGTCGCGTTCACACAGCTGCTCTTTTAAAGCGTCAAGAATTATACCTACTGAACGCAGCCTCGCACGACACACAACAGCGTTCGTTAAATCAAAAGTCACGACATGTCGACGCCCCAATCGTAAGTATACGTATGAACGCGCTCTTGTTTTGCAATTTGCCTTTCGCATCATGCGATTTGTGTTTTTGTCGCTGGGTAGCGGCGCTCATTTCGAGATTACAGGCGGATATTTATGAGCGGAGATTCGCTAAATTACTCGGAAAACGATAATCGAACATATTATACCCAACTGCGAGTTTGTCCTTAAGATGCTTATTTATTATTTCGGATATTGCGTTGCTGTGCATGATTAGGTTAGGAGTTATGCATTCTTCAATGAGACAATATATATATGTATATATTTTCTCATGATTTATTTTAGTTATAAATGTCCGAAGAATAAATTCTTGATTCTATTGCTCGAGAGGGACGTAAATTCAACGTGATCTTTTCGTTTTCAAGTTCTGGGTAACTATTAACAAAAATAAATAAATAAATAAATAAATAAAATATAATGGGCTGTGACGTAGTCTCTTTATTTAATCGATCAATAGTCTTTTTTCAATATTTATTTTGTACCTTACTTTATTCATTATAAAATGTTTTTATTCAGTTTGTCTAATTAATGTTAATTTATTCAATTTCGTTTGTTCTATTACTTTACTCGTCACATAGTTTTTGCATAATTATGCATACTCGATAATAATAATAATAATAATAATAATAATAATAATAATAATAATAATAATAATAATAATAATAATAATTTGCATTGTTTGTTATAAGTAACACTTGAAACTCCAGCGGACCTACATAGTTCTCAGCGTCGTATATAATTATGATTTTATTTAATGAAACTAACAGTTAATGAAGCAAGTATTAATCGTCAGTTCTTATCCACGTATTTATTTTATTACTCTATTGAAAAGATGAATTGTATAAGGGATCTACTGTATATATCATTAACTATAATTCGAAAAAGCTATGTTCAACCAAATTAGTCTTCTGGACAAACAAAAATATGTATATAAAAAAAAGCAATCATGACAAAAAAGCATACTTAGCAAATGAAGTTGCTTGACAAAAAAAAATAGTATACTAAAGGAAAATTTGTTATGCTCGACAAAAAAATAAGTATGCTTGACAAATAAAACTATGCTCCACATTAAAATAAATTCTGCTCCACAAAAACGTATACTCTACAAAGAAAAATAGGCTTGGCAAAGAAATATGCTAAACAAAACATGATTGACAAAAATTCTTGACAATAATGTATGGTCGACATTAAAAACATGATCAGTAATAAACAATACTCACAAAAAAAAAAATTGAAAATAAGTTACACTGAGAAAATAATGTTCGAAAATAAAAATTGACGACAAAAGATAATTTTTAACCAAATAATACGCTTAACAAAAATAACTATGACTGGCTGAAAACGCCATACTCGACCCAAAAAACAGATAAATAAATAAATAAAATGTTAGACATAAATCTGTTTGACAAGATATAGTACAGATACTGAAAAAATAAATGAAGAGCAACAAGCTTAAATTTCATCTGGTTTTTTTCTTATTTCAGGACATATCAAACATTGCACAAAAAAAATTATAAAAAGTTCTTATGACGTCTAACGTCTTTCCCCAAGATACAAACCAGGAACAATATATAATCCGCCGTTTAATCTTCGAGGCCCATATCCGAAAAAGGGAAAATAAAATAGAATGGAAAAAGGGAAAGCCTATCCACTAAGAAAGTGGTAGACTCGCCTTACGAAAGGACAGTAACTCGCCTTACGAAAGGACAGTAACTCACCTTACGAAAGGACAGTAACTCGCCTTACGAAAGGACAGTAACTTGCCTTACGAAAGGACAGTAACTTGCCTTATGAAAGGACAGTAACTCGCCTTACGAAAAGACAGTAACTCGCCTTACGAAAGGACAGTAAGTCGCCTTACAAAAGGACAGTAACTCGCCTTACGAAAGGACAGTAACTCGCCTTACGAAAGGACAGTAACTTGCCTTACGAAAGGACAGTAACTTGCCTTACGAAAGGACAGTAACTTGCCTTACGAAAGGACAGTAACTCGCCTTACGAAAGGACAGTAACTTGCCTTACGAAAGGACAGTAACTTGCCTTACGAAAGGACAGTAACTTGCCTTACGAAAGGACAGTAACTCGCCTTACGAAAGGACAGTAACTTGCCTTACGAAAGGACAGTAACTTGCCTTATGAAAGGACAGTAACTCGCCTTACGAAAAGACAGTAACTCGCCTTACGAAAGGACAGTAAGTCGCCTTACAAAAGGACAGTAACTCGCCTTACGAAAGGACAGTAACTCGCCTTACGAAAGGACAGTAACTCGCCTTACGAAAAGACAGTAACTCGCCTTATGAAAAGACAGTAACTCGCCTTACGAAAGGACAGTAAGTCGCCTTACGAAAGGACTGTAACTCGCCTTACGAAAGGACTGTAACTTGCCTTATGAAAGGACAGTAACTCGCCTTACGAAAAGACAGTAACTCGCCTTACGAAAGGACAGTAAGTCGCCTTACAAAAGGACAGTAACTCGCCTTACGAAAGGACAGTAACTCGCCTTACGAAAGGACAGTAACTCGCCTTACGAAAAGACAGTAACTCGCCTTATGAAAAGACAGTAACTCGCCTTACGAAAGGACAGTAAGTCGCCTTACGAAAGGACAGTAACTCGCCTTACGAAAGGACTGTAACTCGCCTTACGAAAGGACAGTAACTCGCCTTATGAAAGGACAGTAACTCGCCTTACGAAAGGACTGTAACTCGCCTTACGAAAGGACAGTAACTCGCCTTATGAGAGGACAGTAACTCGCCTTATGAAAGGACAGTAACTCGCCTTACGAAAGGACAGTAACTCGCCTTACGAAAGGACAGTAAGTCACCTTACAAAAGGACAGTAACTTGCCTTACAAAAGGACAGTAACTCGCCTTACGAAAGGACAGTAACTCGCCTTACGAAAAGACAGTAACTCGCCTTACGAAAAGACAGTAACTCGCCTTACGAAAGGGCAGTAAGTCGCCTTACAAAAGAACAGCAACTCGCCTTACGAAAAGACAGTAACTCGCCTTACGAAAAGACAGTAACTCACTCGCCTTACGAAAGGGCAGTAACTCGCCTTACGAAAGAACAGTAACTCGCCTTACGAAAGGACAGTAACTCACTCGCCTTACGAAAGGGCAGTAACTCGCCTTACGAAAGGGCTGTAACTCGCCTTACGAAAGGACAGTAACTCGCCTTACGAAAGGGCTGTAACTCGCCTTACGAAAGAACAGTAACTTGCCTTACGAAAGGACAGTAACTCGCCTTACGAAAGAACAGCAACTCGCCTTACGAAAGGACAGTAACTCGCCTTACGAAAGGACAGTAAAACAAGTGAAATAAAAAAATAAAACATTTAATATATCAGCAACAAAAGGAATGAGAAATACTAACAAAACCATGATATGAGATTCAACATAATTAAAGTTTAAAGGGTCAAAGTGTGTAACGGATTTACCATGCCAAAAATAGACCGATTCTCCCGGCATTAATCGATATTACTACTAGCCATGCTACACCCCTAGTAAAAAAAGCAGGATGCCATAACTCCAATGGCCCCCACCAGGGAAAAATAGCCCAGTGAGGAAAGGATATAAAGAAATAAATAAACTACATTAGAAGTAATCAACAATATATATAAAATATCCCAAGATCAGTAACAACGCTAAAATAGATCTGTCATATATAAACTACAAAAAGACTTATGTCAGCCTGTTCAACACAAAAACATTCACTGCAAGTTTGAACTTCTTAATTTCAACGATTCAACTGCTGGATTAGAAAGATCATTCCACTATCTGGTCATAGCTGGAATAAAACTTCTAGAATACTGTGTAGTATCGAATCTTATGAAGGAGAAGACATGGCTGTTAAAATCCATCAATTCCATCATGTTCGTTATAGCCAGGCCGTTTCCATCATGAGACTCAATAATACACAGTATTCTAAAAGTTTTATTCCAGCTATGACCAAGTTGTGGAATTATCTTCCTAATCGGGTAGTTGAATCAGTAGAACTTCATAAGTTTAAACTTGCAGCAAATGCTTTTATGTTGAACAGGCTGACATAAGTCTTTTTGTAGTTTATATATGACATATCTGTTTTGACGTTTTTACTGTTTTTAGAATGATTTACTGTTAATTTGTTCTCATCGTATATTTATTTCCTTATTTCCTTTCCCTCACAGGGCTATTTTTCCCTACTGGAGCCCTTGGGCTTTTAAGATCTTGCTTTTCCAACTAGGGTTATAGCTTGGCTAGTAATAAGGCTTATCCGAAAAATAGAAAAATTGGATAAGAAAATAAACTCTGCCGATGCAGCCATTACTTTTAACTCAACCTGCCTAAAAGAGGGTCTCCTTCCACAATAATAATAATAATGATAATAATAATAATAATAATAATGATAATAATAATAATAATAATACCTTAGTATTACGTGGGGGATGGTATGAAATAAGAAGACTTCACCTCGTAACAAAATCTAGCCCTGAACCAAGGTATCCTTAAATCCGTCCAATGAGAAACATATCAAGGAACAAATCATCATAATCAGAAACCGATGCCGATTGCAGACATGAGAATTTCCAAGAAACAAAGGATTTCGTGATAGGCAACGAAAGGTGGTAATTGAGACCGACATACTGTTTTATGTGTTCTTGCATTTTTACCAATATCTAAAGCAATTTATGCAATTTTAGTTCATGCATCCCTAAGCATATGAGGGGTGCTATCTAACATATTTCAAGAGATGATAAATATTTCATACAATTTAAGGCACCTTGATTTATCTTTCATTAAAACAAAACTAGTGTACGTAACCCGTCAAAAATAACGGCTAATTACTTAGATAAATATGCACACACTCAGATTCAACCCTTCCTAACTCCCCCCCCCCCCTTTTTAAGGTTATTATTACTCCAGCTCTCCCTACCGAACCCCTCTCCATTTCCAGGGTATTACTACTCTAGCTCCCCCTACTCAAGGGACGGGGAGAGACTGAGTAGTTATACGTCTTGTCACTGAGCGTGACTGATTATATATATATATATATATATATATATATATATATATATATATATATATATATATATACATATATATATACATATATATATACAGTATATATATATATATATATATATATATATATATATATTAAGAGAGAGAGAGAGAGAGAGAGAGAGAGAGAGAGAGAGAGAGAGAGAGAGAGAGAGAGAGCAGTATATAAATATTGACACTTGCTCTTTCTTATACAGCGGAGCTAAAAAATGCTTCATCTCAACATCGTTTTAAAACATTAACATTGGTGACCAAGTTCATATTAGTTAATCAAGTGACATAAAGCAAAGTGATAAAAAGATAATTTTCTTTTCTTGACAGATGAAGCCGAGAGACCACAAACGATCGTCTAGTCCTTCGTAAGTATAATTACACCTATTAATATGTTAATATTAATATGTTTAAGGAATCTTTATATATAAAGATTCCAATTTAATACTTTAATGAGATTATAACTTATTATTTTTCCACGTCTCCAATCTAATTTTTTTACGATTCCAACTCAATATTTTGATTTAAGATTACAATTTCCTTTTTATATTTGTAATTCCAAATTTACATTTCTTCTCTATTGCATTTTCACTTTTCATCTCTGATTCCAACTTCAAATTTCAATTACCGATTCCAACTTGATTAGATATTTTCATTACGATCCAAATATACTATTATCATTTACAATTCCCACTCGTATTTATTCACGTCTTAACCACACACACACACACACATACATACATACATACATACATACATACACACATATATATATATATATATATATATATATATATATATATATATATATATATGAATAGATAGATAGATAGATAGATAGATGGATAGAAACACACATGTATACAGTATATGTGTATTAATATATATAATTCATACATTTACACATATATATATATACATGCATGCATATATATATATATATATATATATATATATATATATATATATATATAAAACGGACCCATCCAAATATTTTGTCTTACTATTTAAATTTCCGTTTTCTTTATTCACAAATCTAACTTCACATTGCTATAGAAGATTCTAGATTCATATATTTATCTACGTTTCAAACTTTATGTTTCGATTACTGATTACAGCAATGTAGCAAGTAACTTTCTAAACAGGGTAACAAAATAAACATGCCACTTCACTAATAATTCAATTACAAATACATATTTCTTGTTAATAATTCCATGAAAGACACAAAACGGACAATATTCCTTTAAAGGTTTAAAGGTCACTCATGAATGGCAGGGGCAAGGGACAGTGACATTGCCTTATCAAACAGGACAATACCCTAGAAACTGACCATATATGCTTATGATCAGCGCCAAAGCCCACTCTCCACCCAAGTTAGGACCAAGGAAGGCCAGGCAATGGCTGCATATATACCTCTAGGCTCCCCCAAACTCCCATTCTTAGCTCAAAAGGAATGTGAGATTGCGGCGACCAAAGGAACAAACGAGTTCGAGCGGGACTCTAACCCCAGTCTGGCAATCACCAGTCAGGGACGTTACCACATAGGCCACCACAATTAAGTTAAACCGAGTCATACAACGATTAACTGTAACGTTATATAAAATCTAACCTGCTTCTGCTAGTAAATACAAACTCCCTTCTCACACTGAATTGGATTGCTTATATAAACATGGGTCATATGACCCACTGTTGGGGCCAGGGAGGCTATTCAGCGCTGAGTTGAAAAAATGTGGGAAATCCACCAGTTGCAATATAAAACAAAAGCTGAGATGTTGGGCAGCAAGGTGGAAGAAAGGAACCAAGAACTGAGATAAAAAGGTTAAAAGGTGGGTGCACCTAGGTTTTGAAGGCCGCTCATAAACGGCAAAGCCAAGGAACAGTGACATTGCCCTATCAAGTAGGACATGCCCTAGAGACTGACCATATTACATATGATCAGCGCCCAAGGCACCTCTCCAACCAAGCTAGGACCAAGGAGGGCAAGGCAATGGCTACTGATGACTTAGCAGATAAACCTATAGGCTCCCCCAAACTACCCATCCTTAGCTCAAAAGGATGGTGAGGTTATAGCTACCAAAGGAGCGAGACTCGAACCCTTAGTCTGGCAATCACCAGGCAAGAACGCTACCACCAGGCCACCACAACCGAGAGATGCTAGTGACATATATTATTATTATTATTATTATTATTATTATTATTATTACTAGCCAAGCTACAACCCTAGTTGGAAAAGTAAGATGCTATAAGCCCAAGGGCTCCAACAAGGAAAAATAGCCCATTGAGGAGAGGAAATAAGGAAATAAATAAATAATGAGAACAAATTAAAAATAAATCATTCAACAAACAGTAACAAAGTCAAAATAGATATAAATGTCATATATAAACTATAAAAAGACTTATCTCAGCCTGTTCAACATAAAAACATTGGCTGCAACTTTGAACTTTTGAAGTTCTACTGAAGTTCTACAGTGCACCGCGTGAGGCGCTGATGTCGCTACCTCATAGCTTTTGCCATTAAAAACTCACTGTGATCAAATCACTTCGTGAAGGTTGACAGAATTTTGTGGAACGTCTCTGAAGCTTAGGAAGCTGAGTCATTGGCAATAAGTTTTTTTCTGCTCTAATACTTTGGTTTATGGGCTTTTGTCACTGTCAAGAGCTTCATTAATTATGATAAATTGGCATTACCTACACTATTCAACATCTCGCTGCATCATGGAACTTAAAAGGAGATATTCATCCCAAGCGGATTATATATATAAATCTCTCTCTCTCTCTCTCTCTCTCTCTCTCTCTCTCTCTATATATATATATATATATATATATATATATATATATATATATATATATTCTCTCTCTCTCTCTCTCTCTCTCTCTCTCTCTCTCTATATATATATATATATATATATATATATATATATATATATATATATATATATATATATATATATATATATATCGCTACCTCATTGCAAGAGGGTCGTAACTCCAAATTTGCTAGTTTTGAGTTATATGGTGTACAAGATTGCCGAATTGATTCTGCATCTTTTGGTAAAAGAGTCGTAAATCTAGGTGAATTAGCGGCCGAGAGATGGCACTAAGAAGATTGTGAAACATGATTAAATTCATAGGACTTAGCAACTTTCAAAAGCGTCTCCTGAAAAATCAGGAATTTGGAGTTACGACCCTCTTGCAATGAGGTAGCGATATATATATATATATATATATATATATATATATATATATATATATATATATATATATATGTATATATATATACATATACATAAATACATAAACATGAAAATATATATAATTATATATAAACATACATATACATAAATATACTTATATATATATATATATATATATATATATATATATATCATATGCATATATATATATGTATATATACATATACAAATATGTATATGTGTATATATACATATACAAACATATATGTATATATGTATATATGAATATACAAATATATATGTATATATACATATAAATATATATGCATATATGTATATATACATATATATGTATCTATATACACACACATAAATACAATATGTATATATGTGTATATATATACATATACATATATAACATACATATATATATATATATATATATATATATATATATATATATATATATATATACATTCATACGGCATATGTACATATACATATAATTATGAAGGTCAATGGAAATAAAACCTGAATATTCCGTGATTTTACTCAACTGCCGACCCATAACTAACCCCAAACCAGCCAAGTTTGTTAACAATATCTAATTTTCTCTCTAACCCATCTCCCCTTCCTTCATCGACGTTCCTTGGAAGAAAAAACAAATAAAAAATGAAATAAAAATGAATGAAAAGGTGTCCGTGACTTCACCGTCTCTAATGATGGCAGAAGGATCTCTTATACAAAGGAGTCAAGAAGACTGCCAGTCCCAACTCTTACACACCAAAGGGAAGAAGAGGGAGAGGTACCAGAGACCCAAAGTCAAAGGAAAGAATTAGTGAAAGCCATAACCATAATGTGCTCTTTGTAAATAGCGATGAGTTGAGGAGGGAGATGATAAGACACTGTCAATTGTTTGTTAATTCACTGGTTCTTTTAATAAATTCCCCCATTAGTGTACCCTTTTACTGTATGACAGTAAATACATTTTACTTCAAGTCAATGCCGCTGGGGAAGAGTAATAAGAGTCACGGATAAATAATTTCCCTAACCCTGCCCACCTATTCCCTTTCAACATTCCAGTCAAATAAAAAGTTATTTTGATAATACGCTCGCTGAGGGGCAGAGTCGAGAAACCTGGTATTACCTGGACACGGAAAACCTTTATTCTGTTTACCTAAACGCTGTTACGTTTCACGTAATGCTATTCATAGTCCCTATGACGAGGGTGAGTTAGTGTGGCGTTCATTTTGCTTTCTCTTTATTAGGATAATATATTTACATGAGGCAACTTCTCACGGAGAACATGTTTATAAACATCGTAAATCAGCTTTAAGAGTTTGAATTACTCGAAAATACTTAAACTGAGGAGACACATAACTGAATTTCATAATTAAAACTAATGTTAATTCGCACATTTAGACGTTTTTTTTTCATATTTAAATAAGCCATATATTTTTCTACCTTAATGTCTGGATTCTCTCTTATACCTCGGGATCAGAGACCCAAGAGGGAATCAACTCAAAGATAATAGCTTATGGCTGGCAGGGGAATCAAAACCTGATCCAGGAAACTTGTACGACAGTGACAAACCATTTAGCCACTCATATATATCTCTCCGTAAGAGGAAAATCTTTCTGTGTATGTTTTTGTGGATTGGATGTATGTTACGTACGTTCATATACACACAATACACACCAAATGAAATCTGAGTGGAACTAGAATGAAAGTTTATGACTGAATGAAAATTGAATACATTACATAATTAAACTTTGGCTAAAACTACCATATAACTTAAAATTTTATCACACTGACCTGCTACCAAAGTAATTGCAAATGCAATATTTTATAAACTGTAAATCCATATTCTTATTTCTAAAGTCTAACAAAATTCATTATTTTACATCCCAGAATTCACCGGGATTTTTCTCCATGGAAAATGCCATTCTTTTAAGCACTCATTACTCAAGACAATTATGGGTTAATTCCAGTGCTCCTGGACCTCCTATTCTACCTCTTTTTAATTCTGTAATTTCGTAAATTACTTTTCTACATGTTTCACATTTGCAAATGACCTAACTCGCATGTTTTGCAAAATGTTCTTGTCTGTATAATTTTTTAATTCATGTTATTACATTTTTTCATTTTTTCCATTGTTATGCAGGCTTTGCAAATTACTCTTATACATATTTCTAAAACCCCAAGTTAACTAACTCCCATATTTTTGCAAATTTGTCTTGTCTTAATATTTCTTCATTCGTGTAATTACAGTTTTTTTCTTTTCATTGTTAATCAGGGTTCGTAAAATATTTATCTGCGTATTTTTAACTCCCATATTTTGCAAACATTTCTTGCCTTTATAATACTTAATTCATGTCGTTGCACTTCTTTGTAAAATCCAAAATAAAGATCTCTTCCGTCTAGAGTAGATTTCACAGACTAATCTACTTTGTACAGAACAGGTTCCATACACCGCTAACCTTCATGTCTCTCAATTCCACCTTGCAGAGT
Source organism: Palaemon carinicauda (assembly GCF_036898095.1). Taxonomy (NCBI): domain Eukaryota; kingdom Metazoa; phylum Arthropoda; class Malacostraca; order Decapoda; family Palaemonidae; genus Palaemon; species Palaemon carinicauda. Next base: position 104,163,126 of record NC_090747.1, on the reverse strand, counting down.
GAGTGACGTATCGGGTGTGTGCGCCGGAGTTCGGAAATGCCTGGACGAGCTCAGCCAATCCGGCAAGGGAATCAACTCCAAACACGACGTGGCGGGAGGAGGAGGGGGACCGTTATCCCATACGGCGTCTTTGGTTCATCAGCTTAGCCATCTGCGCCGACAACTTAATCGACTTCGAGTCAATTATGTCATATAGTGACTCGTCACCAAGCAAAAAATCCTCCAAAAACTGTCTACTAGGTTTTTGGGTAGGGTAAGGACCTGGTCGAATACAAGTCATCCAAAATTGATTGACTACATTTTGGAAGGAAAAGGACCCGTTGGAATACAACTCATCTAAAGACAATCGACTACATTTTTGGTAGGAAAAGGACCTGGTCGAATACAACTTATCCAAAAATTATTGACTACATTTTTGGTAGGGAAAGGACCTGGTCGAATACAACTCATCCAAAAATTATTGACTACATTTTTGGTAGGGAAAGGATCTGGTCGAATACAGTTCATCCAAAATGATTAACTACATTTTTGGAAGGAAAATTACCTGGTCGAATACAACTCATCCAGAAATGATTGCCTACATTATTGGTAGGAAAAGGACCTGGTCGAATACAACTCATCTGAAAATGATTGACTACATTTTGGAAGGATAAGGACCCGGTCGAATACAACTCATCCCTAAACGATCGACTCGATTTTCTATACGAAAAGGACCTGGTCGAATAAAACTACCAGCTCGAACAATTCCAATTCAATTTTAAAAACGATTATAAAGTTTGGGTGGTGCAGTGTTTCCTATTTTACTTTGCGAGTATCAAAACGCATGAGTATTAAATTAAACATCAAGAGTTAAACGCAAGTGACTGAAGTAAAAATAGATCTATTAAGAGTATCCAATGTTCTTTGATCTACGAAGCAAATGAACTCTTTCCACCTCAGCATTTTCAATTAAAGAGATGAGATCTAGTTATTTTCATTATTTATGAAAGTGAAAAATGCACAAAATTCAATATTATACGCAGTTTGAATAAAAACCTTGAATAATTAGTTCATAATTCAAAAACACGAGTGATATATCTAATTCATACAAGATATGAACATTTGACTCACAGAAGACGAACCAAAAGATAACTTAGACAGTATTAGTGTAAGGAAGTATCCAATATGCTTTCGTCTGTTGTAGTACTGCATAAACAAGTAAACAAGTGAGTAATCAAAAAGGATGCTAAGCTTGTATAGACCTGGCTTGTGGACATCACTTGTAGTATCAGTATACACAAGGCACGATCATTCCTCTATACTCGAGACTAAAAGAGTATAGGGTATGCAAAGTGATATTAAATTAATCATCCATATAGGCTTATGGTAGAATTATGTACATGTATATATGTATAGGTTTATATGTGTAGCTGTGTATATCATCAAGTGATCAGCAAGTATTTGATGTTCTTCGTATTTATTATCTCCAAGTTTGGGGTATTTACAACAATCCCTGAATAAATACATGCTGTATAACCTTTCTTTATTCTAATCCTCTGCCCTTATCAAAATATATATTTTAGTAATATAGTTCCGCTTATTTGACATATCCATTGTAGCAAATCTCAACTATTTCCATAATTCACTCTTCTGAATCAGCCTCCAAAATACGAGTATATGTTTAATCCGAAACATAAACTTGTATATTAAGTCATTATTTCTCTTATATGTGTTATTAAAAATTACTTTAAACTCTTGATTACATCCATAGTGAATATCCAATATACTTTTCTTCAAGTCAAGTCCAGAGCACAGCCTTCTTTCGTTAATATAAGAGCATTTTTACAATCCTCCATTTCTACTTTTTATTATAGCCAACCATATACAGTACCTGGGCCAATTGAATTTCTTAAAACTCTTCTGTTTTTATTATAAAACATAAACTAAAAAATAAAATATCCGTTGATAATCGCCCCCCCCAACCCCCCCCCCCCCCACCCCCCAAAAAAAACAAATTTTTACACTTCATCCAGTTAATGGTGAAGCAAGTTCTTCATGGACACACTTATCTCTCTCCCTACCCTCTTACCTCAATCTCTTTGTCCCATCCGTAAAACATTAAACTTAATTGTCCCCCCGTTTAATACTTTTATAAAGCACCTGTGACATGTCACTGACATGTCATACAGAACAAAGGCTGTAAATCTTCTTATTCCAATTTTCAACTTCTAATCATATACGGTAAGCTGAATTCGCTAGATGGAACTGAGAGCATTTCAAGAATACAATCATCCACTTTATTCATACTGGCAGGCAAACCGGACAGAATTAAGACAGTCCTATCTCTATCTCCAATCTTAGTAGTTGTATTCTAATCATTCTGAGACCTTCAGTCTGAGATACTTCGTTTTCACTTTCATAACATCAATGCTGTTACGGCGATCTTCATTTGTCATTTCATAGTCTTTTCTTCTTCCTTCTTGTGACCATTGATACGAAATATCTCAAGAACCAATACAGGCATCTGGCCAAGTTCAACTTTGTGATAACTCATCTCCAAAGTAGCCTCTTTTCTTTCTAAGCCTAATAAACTAGACCCTTCTTTTTAATATATGATTTTCCCTTGTTTTTTAATGGCATTATTTATATCATTATTATCTGTTTCACATATAAAGTATTTTATTATAGTTTTACCGTTTACTCTTGATTTATAAAAGGGGCTCGTCATCGCTTCATCCTTCTACTGCATTTTTTTAATCTCATCATCATCATCATCATCATCATCATCATCATCATCTCCTACGCCTATTGACGCAAAGGGCCTCGGTTAGATTTCGTCAGTCGCCCCTATCTTGATCTTTTAATTGAATACTTCTCCATTAATCGTTTCCCACTAACGCTGATAATTTATTTCTTGTTCTAATTATATCGTACATATTTATCTTTATTTTACAGTAAAATTATAGCGTTTCACCTCACTCAGGACTTGATCCCGGGACATTTCACAGAAGTGGACGCTTTCCATTTAGTGATTCTATGTCAAAAATCAAACGGGAAATTCTATCCTGAACAATTTCATTTGCATGACATCAAATATGCAATGACAAAACAAAGCTTTATGAGCCAGACTTAATATTCTCGGCTCCATGGAGAATTGTTTTTTATGAAACGATATGTATAAAACACACAGTAATAGAATGCCTGCTAATATGACTGACTGATTGTGATGTTTAGATTATAAGGCAAGGATGGGAAAAAACTAGACTATACGGCAAAGCGTTGGGGAAAAAAATAGACTATAAGGCAAAGTGCTGAAAAAAAAATTAATGTGTAAACTTCGTTAAAAAATAATCGTCCCTAATGAGATGGAAATCAAAAATAAACATTAACCCATGTATATAGTATACAAAAACACAAGTCTTTCGTATGTGTAAGCCCCAAGCACAAATAATCATACTAAAATTTCTGAAGGTTTAATCTTCATAAACACGCCAAAGCTTTCGTGCTTTTTCATGCAATATTCATGATTATAAGTACGAGAGAGAGAGAAAGAGAGAGGATAACATTAGAACTGTTAATGCGAATTTATCAATGTTAGAAACATCGTGAAGCCTACCCTTAGTATGATTAACTTTCGTAAAAATAATAAACCAATAAATAAAAAGTTACACAAGTTTTGGAATATTACTACATTTTTCTTTAGTATATAAAAAAAATCCTCTCATTGTTTTCCTGTCCATCCAGCTATAAGGATATTATGAGTTATTTCTTTCATAATTCTATAAGAATGCTCAGTTTGAAGAGTAATAAGTGATAATATATTTTTTTCAATGTTTATTTTATTGCTTTTAGTTATGCAATTGAAAATAAACCTTTTTAAGCGCATAATATCATTATATGCATGATGACAATATAAGAATAGAACAATTTAGCGCCCACTTATTTAAGAAACTTATAAAATGGGTTTATGAGATACTTGGAGAACGGCCTCTCTCTCTCTCTCTCTCTCTCTCTCTCTCTCTCTCTCTCTCTCTCTCTCTCTCTCTCTCTCTCTCTCTCTCACAAAGAAAATCAATAAACTGATCAATTAATGAAATAAATAAAGAGAGAATATTTATTGATTACCCGTCCCACGGATAAGGTGGGAGAAGGAGTAGTCATACCCTTATCAAGGTGCAACTGAGAGGAAAAAAACTTGGCAGTTGCACTATGAAATGACACACACAGGTTCAACTCTTCCCATCCCCTCCTTCTTTCCTAACTACAACCCCTCTCACCAGGATATGACTACTCCCTCCCCCCCTTACCCAAGGGATGGGGGAGAGACCAGTAGTTATAAGTCTTGTTGCCTAGCGTGCCTGGAAAGATTTATTCATATATATATATATACATATATATATATATATATATATATATATACACACACACATATATATATATATATACACACACATATATATATATGCATATACATATATATATATATATATATATATATATATATGCATATATATATACATATATATACATATATACATATATATATATACATATGTGATACATATATATATATATACATATGTATATACATATATATATATGTATATATATATATATATATATATATATATATATATATATATACATATATATATACATATATATATACATATATATACATATATATATGTATATATATACATATATATATATATAATATATATATATATATATGTATATATATATACATATTTATATATATATATATATATATATATATATATACATAAATGCATATATAATTTAAAGGAAATTAATTAAGGTTATGCAACACAAAGCAGAGCCGTGCAGGAATATTTACAAAGGAGATATGTTGAAATCAATATTGAAAAAAAAATAGATGTATTTGTGAGAACTATTTGAATCTGGGCATTAAAGTATTGGTAAATTAGAGATGGGGGCAGGTAAAATTAGGTTACGTTAGCTTATGCAAGTCACCAACGAAAGAATTTTTAAGTATTTCAATAGTTAGACTAGTGTGTGAGAGAAATTTGATTGGTACAGAATGGGAAAATAGAGTAAGATATTTCAAAACACCTATGAGATCTGGTTTGTTACCTCCGCCAACGAAGTTGGAAGGAGGTTATGTTTTCACCCCTGTTTGTGTGTTTGTTTGTGCGTGTTTGTTCAGGAACAGCTTCAGGGTCACAATTTTAATCGTAGAGTAATGAAACTTACATGGAGTAACTTAGGTAAAAAGCTGGAAATGATTAAATTTTGGAAGGGCAAGGTCAAAGATAGTCGAAGTTCACCGTCAAGCAGTGTCCAAATCACGTAATCAGATATAAGTTGGACATCAATGTCCGAGAGACTTCAAACTTGGTTCATATTTGAGTATATGAAATTCCACGCTAATTAATACATGTTAAGGTCAAGGTCGAGCAAAAGGTCGAGAAATAAGTTGCCGCGGCGGAGGTCTGCGTTCTACTGAGTGCCCTTCTAATTTAAAATGAATTAGTCCGGCGGAAAACAAATATAAATTAAATATGCAATACTTCAAATAAACGTTATATAGCAGTGGTTCCCAGCCTGGGGGAAATTTCCCCCTGGGGGGAAATATGAAGCTTCCAGGGAGGAAATAATTACACTATCTACTAACTAAAACATGCAGAAAATGTCCTCATAGTACGTGGGGCAATATGTTGTTAGCCATTCAATTTTGATATGATCATATCAGTTCTCACTGACATGATATTCAAGGGGAGAATTAGAGTATCATGCCCATTTCTGAGGCAGGCGAGTGGGCAAGAGGGCTGGGCGGGGCATGAAGGGAGAAATCTGGATGGTTGAACTGGGTGCAGGGGGGAAATGACAGAAAAAAGCTTGGGAACCACTGTTATATAGGGCAGGTTTTCACGTTTTGTGATGTACGAAACTGTGTAATATTTGAAAAGGGTTGACATTTATGATAAACTTAATTAGAACAGTCATCCAAGAATCTCGTATGATGAAAATTATTTGATAAAAAGGCTGTGGGGTTAGGTTAAACAATTTAACATTCTTCCACCAAAACACAAACGAATAAACATTAAGCCCTTTCTGGGTAAGTATCACTATAAACTCACTTATCAGGCTCGAGTTTTATTTTTTCACTCGGGTCTACCTATTCAGAGATATTATTATTCTTAATATTACTGTTATTATTATTATTATTATTATCATTATTATTATTATCAATATAATTATAATTAATATAATTATAATTACTAGTATAATTATAATTACTAATATAATTATAATTATTAATACAATTATAATTATTAATATAATTATAATTATTAATATAATTATAATCATAATCATAATCATAATCATAATTATAATTATGATTATAATTATAATCACAATTACAATTATTATTATTATTATTATTATTATTATTATTATTATTATTATTATTACTTGCAAGGCTACAACCCTAGTTGGAAACGCACGATGCTCATACCCAAGGGCTCCAACAGAGAAAATAGCCCAGTGAGGAAAGGAAATCAGGAAATAACCTACAAGAGAAGTTCCAGAACAATAACATTAAATTGAATCTTTCATATATAAACTATAAAAACGTCAAAATAACAAGAGGAAGAGTAATAAGATAGAATAATGTGCTCGAGTGTACCCTCAAGCAAGAAAACTCTACCCTTAGACAGTGGAAACCCACGGTAAAAAGATCTTCAAATGATTTTCCAATAGAATTTTTTAAAAACAATAAATAACTTCAAAGGTCCGAAAGAAATACCTTTCTATGTGGATGATATTAGGCGATCTATAGTATTATATTTTTGGTGTCGTTTTCTATGCTGTTGTGGGTAGAAGCAGTACCATATGGCCGTTTTCTATAACCCCATTTTCTTTCCTAATCTCTATACAGTAATTACTCTGGATGCAGATATGATGTTGCCTATAACAGCCCTTGATCTCTTCTTTATATTCTCACCAGACACAGTCAGGCAAAACCGAAAATGCCAAAGATGTGTGATTAGAATGATGCTCTGTTGACTATGAAATCTAACGAGAACTTTAGAAACAAAAATAAAATAAAAAAATATTAAATAAAAGGTAAAACTAAGCCATTTCATGTTGCTGAATAACACAAATGTTATGGAAAATGAATGTTGACACAAAACAAGCTAATCGAAGTTGACAAAAAAAAATCAGTCATGTATCCTAGAAGTTTTATTCCAGCTGTGACCAAGTCGTGGAATGATCTTCCTAATCGAGTAGTAGAACTTCATTAGTTCAAACTTGCAGCAAATGTTTTATGTTGAACAGGCTGACATAAGTCATATTATAGTTTATATATGAGAGATGTTTTAATATTGTTTCTGTTCTTGAAATATTTTATTTTGATTGTTTATTACCTTTCATATATTTCTCTCATTTCTTTATTTCCTTTCCTCACAGGGCTAATTTTCCCTATTGGAGCCCTTAGGCTTATAGCATTCTTCTTTTCGAATTAGGGTTATAACTTAGCTAGAAGTAGTAGTAGTAGTAGTAGTAGTAGTAGTAGTAGTAGTAGTAGTAGTAGTAGTAGTAGTAGTAGTAGTAGTAGTAATAATAATAATAATAATAACAATAATAATAATAATAATAATAATAATAATAATAAGTAACTTTACCTATATATATAAAAAAAACAATATAAAATTACATTTGCCAGAAGAAGCATGTTCTATAATTATGGGAAAAACATGTTATGGGAAAGGAATTTTTAAAATCACATCCAAATTTAAGCTAATTATACCTTCCAAAAAAAAATAGAAATATTAAGAATAATAGAAAATTTTTCTAGAATTATAACGAAGATCAAAATGGATTAAACTTCCATTAAAAGCGGAAAAAATTATATAAATTTATGAAAACCTAAGGCCAATTAAGTTGCAAAATAAATCAGTAGTCTTTTGGAAAAGGAACTTTTCTGAAACTATAACAAAAGCCAAACCAATTAAACTTGCCAAAAAACGCCAAGAAATTTAAGGGGAAAAGATTTCCTAAAATCATATAAAAACTCAAATTAAAGTTTAAAAAGGAGAAATAGCACTTTAAGAACTTTAAGAGTCAAGATGAAAGCAATTACCTTTATATTCAGCAAAGATCTTTACATTCTATTGGACACCTTACCACACTTGGACAAGAGAAATCTACTCTAAGTCAAGCAACCGATATCTTTGGCCCAGGACGACAATTAATACAATTGAAAAAAATGGGGATAATGGTTATTTAACCAAATGTTAGCCGTTAAAAGTTATCCATTTCAGAATTATCGTACTCCTTGTAATCATTTTTTCGCATATTGGTTGTCCATTAAAGGTTTAAAGCCCACTTATGAATGGCAGTAACATTGTCCTAGCAAGCAGGACAATGCCCTAGAGCTTGATCATACATACATATGATTAGCACCCAAGCCTCCCTCTCCATCTAAGCTACGACCAAGAAGGGCCAGACAATGGCTGCTGATGACTCAGCAAGTAGACCTATAGGCCCCTTAAACATCCCAACCTTAGCTGACAAGGATGGTGAGGTTACAGCGACCAAAGGAACTAACGAGTTTGAGCGGGACTCGAGGCCCAGTCTGGCGATAACCTAGCAAGGACGTTACCAACAGGCCATCACAACCCATTCTGTGTTAGTTTGCTTTGCAAAATAATGGCATTTTATGTTTTTTTTTGGGGGGGGGGTCAAAAAAAGCATATTGCCAAAATTTTATTAAAAAAATAATAATTTCAATTATAATAATTTTAATCATTTCCTCTTTAAATTACGATGTGCATGAAAACAATTTAACAATTTTCGTAATGGATACAAGTAGAGTCTGATTTCCCATGAAGAACACCAATCAAATCCACAGATCCAAACATTCACACAAGCTTCAGTGATTCGGGCAGGTTGTTTATCACACACGAGAACAGACCAACAGATATGACGAGGTAAATAAATCTCTATGAATGTGGCTCGTGATTAAAGCCATACTTAAACGATAATATATAGCAAAAGTCTGTTTTTTCTAGCTCTGAAAGACTTCTACATTGCTCTATAAGACAAAAGAAAATAACATAAAAAAAGATACGATGTTTTATCTCAAGAATATATAAATACATCTGAATTGTTTTTAAGCCAGAACTTAACCCTCAGCATATCTCTCTGGGATTATGGCAATCACGAGGTTTCGAAGTGTGTTCGAAAGACGATTTTCGATGCCTGATTCGATCGCATACATCTTTTGAAAATCTCTTCGGCTAATCATTGTAAATTTCAAGTAATATTAGTCATAAAAACTATAAAAAAAATCAGTATTTCATAAATGAGTATGAATTAGAAAACACAAATAATCAATACGTTGTAACCACTGGAAGTGAAACTAGTTCGAGTCGAACGAGCATCAGAAGTTTGAATGCAAGGTTTGAAACACCCAAGGAATACGTAGCCCAACTTTTAATTTCAGCACGAAGGATTAAAGTGACGAAGAATGACGACGCTACGTGATTTGATTTATGATTTTTCTCTCGTCAGAAAGCTTAGCTCCTTTCAGCATTGTATCAACCGTTGGTTTGATCCTTGAAGATAACTGTACAGTCACGTTTACTGTTTTATCCATTGGTTATCAGAATTCTTGCTTCTGCATCCGTCTGATTGTCTGTTTTTAGGACCATGCACTCCACTCTACTGAATGGTTTTCACCTCCCATACAGCCACTACTAATAACTTAACCTACAAGGCTGCACTCTACTTGAAATATAAGTATACTCTAAGTGCCATGTCCTCGACGTGGGCTGTCAATTGCCTCCACCTGGTCCTGTCACAAGCTCTGTATAAATTGTCCAGCTGTTATAATCCCATTTACATCTACCAGTACGCTATCCAAAAACTTTTTTCCGTCCTCTTGCTCTTCTCCCCTCCATCTTTCCCGAAAGGCACAAAAGTCCGATCTTTTCTCTTCTTATTACATGTCCCAGAAATTCCATCTGCCTTCTCCTTATAACTTTTAGAAGAGATATCTCCAGATTCACTCTCCTCATTTGTTACTCATAAGTATAGTATTTACGTGTAAAAGTAGTTAAATCTTCTGTGCTGTTTCCTTCAGTAACTTATAGTACTTCTTGGGGCTCCTGGACTTATAGTATCTTGCTTTTCCAACTAGGGTTGTAGCTTGGCTAGTAATAATAATAATAATAACTATATTCCTGAAATCTTAAATATTTCCTTACACAGATTGAAATTGAGCCAAATGGGTCATTTTAGGGTTAAAATCTTCAATGTCCTTGAACCTGGCTTAGAAACAGGTAGGTTACTCTTCTTATATCCTGCATAATATGGGTTAAACCATTTCCTATTAACCAGTGACCCACCAACGTGTCATTTGTTAGGGTTCCAAGCCTTCTCATTCCGTAACTCTAATTCAAGACTCCTATTTAAATCCAACTCCCATTCCTTTTTTTTTTTCTTTTTTTTTTCTTTTTTGAATTGTAGCTTTATTGACTTTGGGCCAAATGATCCAGCACCAGGGCCAGGAAAGCCAATCAGCATTGAAGTACCACTAAAGGCATTATGAGGTGATTGAGCAACATGGGAGAAAGAAGTGGGATTAAAGTAGAAAGTTAAAAAGTAGGTGCATATAGAGGTTGAAGGTACACTGCAGAGACATTTTGGCAATGATTAGTGTACCACAGGAGGAGACCTTCCGAGATCAAATCCTCGGACAGTGAAAAGAAGAAAGGAATCAAGAACGGAGTAAATCCCCCTATATAATAAAGAACAACTGTCTGAATATATATATATATATATATATATATATATATATATATATATATATATATATATATATATATATATATATACATATATACATATATACATATATATATATATATATATATATATACATATATACATATATACATATATATATATATATATATATATATATATATATATGAATTTCTTTCCGGTCACCCACAGCTCTTCCCGCCCCTTGGGTATGGAGGAAAGAAGGAATAGTCATAGCCTGGTGAGAAGGGTACATGTGTGTGCATGTCTAACTATATATTTAGCCGTCCTTTCTGACGGGCCGTGTACACTAGTTAGAAGGATACAAAGCAAGTGAGGCCAAAGGCCGAATGAGTTCTGGAAAGACCCTCAAGAAATACCAAAGAGACGGCACTATAACTCCTACGGAACAAAACCTTTTGTCTCCTTTACAAGTTACTCAGGTGAATGATATTTCCCTCCTGTTGATAGCTTTGCACTGACCGGACCCGTAGGGTAACCAGCGTAAATACTGCACCCAATGTGGTAACGTCCTTGACTGGTGATCGACAGACTGAGGATCGAGTCCCGCTCAAACTCGTTAGTTCCTTTGGTCGCTGCAACCTCAACATCCCTGTGAGCTAAGGAGGGCGGGGTATGGGGAGCCTATAGATCTATCTGCTCAGTCATTAGCAGCCAGTGCCTAGCCTTCCTTGTCCCTAGCATTGTCCTGCTTGCTAAAGTACTGTCACTGTCCCTTGCCTCTGTCATTCATGAGCGGCCTTTAACCCTTTAAACAGGACATACCACAGGTAAAACTACAGCGAATGTTTTATTGTTGAACAGGCTGACATAAATCTCTTTTTATAGTTTATATATGAAAGACCTATTTTTATGTTGTTACTGTTCTTAAAATATTTTATTCTAATTGTTCATTACTTCCTTGTAGTTTATTAATTATATTATATTATTTATATTTTTTCCTGTTAGATCCCTTGGGCTTATAGCACCCTGCTTTTCCAACTTGGGTTATAGCTTAACTAATAATAACAAATAGTAATAATAATAATAATAATAATAATAATAATAATAACTGTTAATTGTCACAAGCTTTCCCTCCATTTCAATCGAATCTAGATATCAGGCAAGAGGCAATCTATTCCTCCAACTGCCATTCCTCAAAAATACAAATAGTCTTTCCCC
>NC_090747.1:104098644-104146144 GCF_036898095.1 Palaemon carinicauda | reverse complement strand
ATCAGGCTACTACTAGGCCTAGGCCTATAGTAAAACGTCATCTATCATTTTACATGTGTCATTAAAACGTAACTCGTTTGTAAATGTGTTATTTAATATCTCTACTGCCCATCGTTAAGTATACTCTTGACGTAATTATTTTATTTAAATTTGTTGGTTTGAAGAGCAGAGGTATGGCTATTTTTGCCGCCCAAATACATATGGCTTCTATTAAATACGGAGTGAAATGATGCAAATAAATGTTTGCGTAACTTTTACTTAACAATTCATTCTGCAAGTGACCTAAAGTAAATCATTTAACCAAATGAATGAAAATGGAACGAAATGAAACTAGCATAAATGCTAAATTGGTATGAGAGTAGCTTCACCTGAAGTCATGAGACTTAACATTTTTAGAAACATGCTGAACGGATTACAGCAACTGGATGGAATAACTTAAAAGAGCATGAGAGAGAGAGAGAGAGAGAGAGAGAGAGAGAGAGAGAGAGAGAGAGAGAGAGAGAGAGAGAGAGAGAGAGACCGTCTATAGGCCTAGGCCTATTGTACTGAAATGTACCAAAACGCATTTTACATGATTTCCACATAAAAGATAATAATATGACCAGCGTGATTATATGAAATATAAAATTAAAGAATTTTTATGCATAATTGTCTAAATTACTAAACTACACCAAATTTTGGTTAATTGCCATTAAACATACAATGAATACAGACTTGGAGAGCAAGTTTCTGTAAAAGATCTTATCATGCTTTGATTTCGTAAAATTCAATAATGAAACAACATATTCCTACTTCAAATCCACTAGTTTAACTAATAATCAAACAACTTACCATGCACAAAATCAAATTACGTTAAAATCTAACTGGTGGAGTAATGTACGGTGGTCTGCGGCGAGATCATGCATACACAACGAAGGCTCATCTCGGACTGAACGGAAGTTACGTAACTCGCACTATATGAACTAAATGTCTCCATTGAAACGGACATAAAAACAAGAGCCAGTGGCACTATATAAAATATTGTGCCAAAGGATGGAAAATATATATGATGTTAATGGTAGCCTTTGTATTTAAATAAAATATTGTGGCATAAAATATATATTATGTTAATGGTAGCCTTTGTATTTAAATAAAATATTAAATGGCATTAGATTTATTATGTATGTATATATATATATATATATATATATATATATATATATATATATATATATATATATATATATATACTCTACCAAGGCGCTTCCCCAATTTTAGGAGTAGCCAGCATAAAAAAAAGAAAAAAAAAAAGGGGGGGGGGTTTCCTCTCTTCGTTCCTCCCAGGGATGACACGGGATTCAACAGTTTGGATGGTACTGCTAGGGTCCCACGGCCCACCCTCCCTTGTTATCCACCACAAAAGAAGCTTCTTAACGCTCACCATTCATTCCTATTTCTAGCACGCTCTCTTGCCTCTCTCACATCTATCCTCCTATCACCTAGAGCTTTCTTCACACCATCCATCCACCCAAACCTTGGCCTTCCTCTTGTACTTCTCCCATCAACTCTTGCATTCATCGCCTTCTTCATCAGATGGCCCTTTTCCATTCTCTCTACATGGTCAAACCACCTCAACCCATTCATATCCAGTCTAGCTACTAATTAATTTCTTACACCCGTTGTTACAGTCATTACTTCATTCTTAACCCTATCTAATCAAGATACACCAGCCATAGGCCTACTCCTCAGACACTTCGTCTCTTACACAATCAATTTATGTCTCTCCATCACTTTTATTCCCCACAACTCCAATTCATACATCACAGTTTGTACAATCACTTTCTCATACAGAACTCTCTACATTCATTCATAACCCTCTATTCTTATCACTCCCTTCGCTGCCTCCAAAACTTTACATCCTTCATTCACTCTTTCACATACATCTACTTCCACTCCACCACTTGCAGCAACAACAGGCCCCAAGTACTTAAACTGGTGTACTTCCTCAAATAACTCTCCATTAAACATGACATTTCACCTAGCACCACTTTCCCCTCTTGTGCATCTCATAACCTTACCCCTAGCCACATTAACTCGCAACTTCCTTCTCTCACAGACCCCCCAAACTGTTACTAATCAATCCAGCTTCTCCTCGGAGTCTCCAATTAATACAGTATTATCCGCAAACAACAACTGATTCACCTACCACTCATGATCACTCTCATCTATCAGTTTCAATCCTCAACCAAGCACTAGAGCATTCAACTCTCTCACAACTCCGTCAACAAACAAATTCAACAACTATGACGACATCACACATCCCTGTCTCAGCCCCACTTTCACTGGAAACCACTCACTCACTTAATTTCCAATCCTAACACACACTTTATTGCCTATGTATAAATTCTTCACTGCTTGCAACAACCTTCCACCAATTCCTTATAACCCTATAATATTCCACATCGCTTCCCTATCAATTCTATCATAAGCTTTCCCCAGATCCATAAATGTAACATACACCTCCTTACCTTTGCTAGATATTTCTCGCATATCTACATAACTGTAAAAATCTGATCAACACATCCCTTACCTCTTCTAAAACCATCCTGCACTTCTAAGATCGCATCCTCTGTTTTATCCTTAATCCAATTAGTTAGTACTCTACCATACACTTTTCTAACCAAACTCAACAATCTAATACCCCTTGAATTACAACACTAATGCACTGAGATATAACAAAAAACATAATATCAGGTTACCATTCAAAGTCAAAACTTTACAAACTATTAATGAGAAACTTCTAAAACAACTGACTGTTGACCAAATGAGAAATTTATGATGTGAAAATGCTGTTTTATTTTGAATTCTAGACCACTGCTTACTTTCCATAATAGGCACCGATCCAGCTTGTGGTGGGATGCCCTATGGAGAATGTCAAATTCGTCTACAAAAATGTGCAGAAGTGAAGGGCTTGACACAAGGAACTGCAGGGCCCGTAAAGGATGTCTTTGACTGCGCCACCCTTCAGGGCATACCAAAAACACAAGTTATTTCCGTCTTGCGTGAGTACGCTATTTCTTACTTTTATTCATTTGTATTTTTCAACAGTGGGCCTAACTTCATTTTCCTAAGAGGGCTATATTCATACGAAACTTGGGTTATATAACCAGGCGTTGGGCCCACTGAGTCTATTCGGCACACATTCTTACGAGTGTTTGAACACTTAATGATTGATTGTTATAGTTTAAAGGTTTTAAGGTCACTCACGAATGGAAGAGACAGGGGACAGGACAATATCCTTGAGACTAACAATATACTGTACACTGTACATATGATCAGCACCCAGGACACCTTTCGATCAAGCTAGGACTGGGGGGGGGGGGCCAATGGCTACTGATGACTCAACAGGTAGACTTACAGGCTCCCTCAAACACTTCAACCCTACCTCACAAGGAAGGTGAGGTTGCAGACACTAATAGAAACTGTCGAGCTTGAAGGAGGCATGAACTCCAGTCTTGCACATTGTCAGGCAGGGATGTTTCCAATAGGAAACTTCAGGAAACCCCAGGACATGAATTGAAAATACAGTACAGTATATCAAAGACGATAAGATCCTTATTGGATACAAAACAACTGCACACTCTGAGTGATTTGCAATTTATTGAATATGGACCCTATAGACAAGTGAAGTGTGAGTAGAATGAGTACAGTACTGTAGGGTACCATTAGTTATAAAATTATGTTATGGGAGTGCCACAAAGCCAATGGTTTTGATGCGAACAATAGCATATTTGAGTACCCCATTTTTAGCTAGTACGACTGTTCTTACTTTTTCGTGAATTTTCATTCTGCTGCAAAGCCAGTTTAGTATAATATAACTTTCCTTGGATTCATTTCAATGCTAGGAGACTATGTCTTAATTTAAGAAAACAGAACAGGACTAGTGGGAGAATTTTCAGGCACAGTAAACATGGAAAAGACTAAAATAAACAAAACTTCAAGTTTACCATAGGGAGGTTAAGTGAAAAACTATTGAAAAAAAAAGAAAATTTTGAATAGGGATTCCATAAATGGGTACATAACTTAGTAGAGACATGTTAACTTCATGTCAATAGCAATTTAAAGTACTTTACTATAAATTGACTATCCATTCACATTGAATACATTACTTTACCTTGAAATAATCTCATCTTTTCAAAACAGCGGCTGCCTTCCAATCGGGTCAGCCTGATACCATCATGGACAGAATTGTCATTAATGACACAGCTGCCGCCACAAGGTTTAGACGGTGTGTCCTGACAGCAGCTGGGGTGGTGAGTTATCCCAATGTACCGTAGAATTATTGCAATCTAAATTACATTAGCCATATTTTATCTCTATTTTAGCTGAGGAGTTATAGAAGAGTGAAATAAAAAAAATGAAAATAGCTCTTTGAATATAGAAGAAGAAATAAGTATTTTACTAAACATTTCATGTATGGGTAATGTTTCCCAATAAAAGCTCCCTACTAAATCATAAACCCATCTTTGTATAATATTCATATAATGCATTAGTCCACTTCCCTTTTTTATCTCAAATCATTTCCATTCAATTTTTTCTAATTTGTAGTTTTAATTTCCTTTCTTTTAAATATACAGAATAAGCATAAAATAATCATACTTCCAGCCACTCCATACCATTATATCCATCAAACTTTTTTCCAAAACATAGGAGGACTATAGCAGTGGCCATTTTTTTTTTCTGGAGCCACCTCTAAAGAAAATAGGCAAAGTACAGTATTACTTCAGTAGACGAGTTCAATCTATTAAGGGAGCCAAATGCTTGTAAAGCAAAACAATTTTACCCATAAGAAATAAAGGAAATTCACTTAATGAAGTCCACAAAGTCCATAAATACACATCATCATCACCTCCTATGCCTATTGATGCATAGGGCCTTATGAATACACATAAACATCCATTTTTGAAGGTTTGTAAATGATAATCATTGAACAATTTATAACCCCTAACATCAGAAATGAATACAAATTAATAATTCGCAAAGAAAAATAGAAATAACACTGTAAACCAATTTAACTGGCTGGAAATTTAGATGAAAATGTTACATGGAAACACTTCCTCCTGGCTTGATGACGCATTGAAGTGTTCACATAATTTCTCATGTGAGCATAATGATCCACTTACATGCAGTTGTGGCTGTGGTGATGGATGGCTGGATTGAAGCCACCCTGTTTGTAGAACCTCCAGGATTAACACACCGCGAGTAGATTATTGCCTTCTGGAATGGCCATTGCAAATGCAATAATCCCACTTTCCAGTGTACATATCCGATGGGCTGCTATTGCACATATTTTCACTGGTTTTGCTAGCTGGCTTTATATGCAATGTATTTAACATAACCTATACTTGAACTACCGGTACACGGACATTTTTTCTGAACCTATCATATTTACCCTAACGCTGCCCTTTTTCAATTCCCCACTTCTAAAGCATTAAACAATTTCCCCTTCTACAAAATACCTAAAGGCTTTCATCTGTCCCCTCCTCTATACGAAAATGATAATAAAAAAAATGTTACCAAGGACCAATGCACAATTTTTTTTCAGACATAGGCTTAGATTAAAAACCAATTGCACACAAACACACAAAAGTTCATACTGTAGAGAGTAATTATTCATATAGACATATCTCAAGTTTTCAACTCATAATAAACATCTAACGCATCCTAATTTCAGACTTGCAGATAGTACAGTATTTCATTACTCTAAAGAAATTCTGCACATTGCGGGATAGTTTCGTTCGTACAGGAGTTGTCTGCCAAAAACTTGCATAAGGAAGGAAAATTTTGTTCGTATAACGATTTTACTCCTGAACTAAGGTATTACTGTATGTGTGAATGGATGTGTGCAAATGTATATCTAAGAATATCTTCACACTATAATGCAGATAACTATGAACGGCACCCTTGACCGAACAGCTCTAATTTCCAAGCTGCACATGAAGACTACTGTACACCCTCTGCTCATGGATGTCGTATCAAAAGGCATCAATGACTGTCCTGAGCCACCCAACATGAAGGTAAAGTATTCATATCAAATTCTTTTACAACAAAATTCATTATCATAACCATCCTTCCATTTGCTGTTTCACTTAAGGGGTTAGAAGTGATTAAATACAGTACTTGCATGTTGTAATAAGAAAATAATACACTACTGTATGAAAATATACTATGAAAACAAATAGACAAATTTTACCAATAAGAGTATTTGTGCAATTTATATACATAACACAGTAATATGAACAAGAGCTCCAGCAACAATACCGTACAAAGAGTATCCATGGGTACCTATTACTATTTTGAATAATTTGAAAACTTTATCCAAATAAAAAACCGCATTTTGTTTTAAACTGCTCCTCTCTTTTTTTTCTAAGGTCGGGCAGTTCATGACATGCGTCCGCAAGCACTGCGTGCAAAATATGCCCGAGAGCATAGTCGCGCTTCCTCCTTACGGTGCCTACAGTGGTGCATCAGACGACGATCATCACAGTAAGAAATGCAAGAAGGGTAAGAAAGGCAAAGGATGTAAAAAACACTGATAGAGAAGAGTATACATAATTGAGGGGAATATCTAAGTCAAGAGGAATTTTGGTGAATATTGTGTATGAACTGAGAAAGGAGACTTTCGACCTACAACAAAACCTACAATCTACAAACTACATGCAGCAGCTGTTAGTGCCCTGTTCAGTTCTACCACAATGGCACATAATGCTAAGAACATTGTATGAAACAATATATATAATGGAATGCAATAAAATATAATTACAGCTTTTTAAATACTACATGAAACTCAAGCAGTAAGTTCATAGATTACATTACAAAATCTGTAGGCTAATCTGGTTACTGTAAGTTATATCAAACTTTATTCTAGAAGTACCTATATATGTCTAAACTTAGTCAAGTATGTATGTGGGGAGAGAGAGAGAGAAAGAGAGAGAGAGAGAGAGAGAGAGAGAGAGAGAGAGAGAGAGAGAGAGAGAGAGAGAGAGAGAGAGAGAGAGAGAGAGAGAGAAACTGTTATCCACACTTACGTATAAAATGTAAGAAGGATAATTAAAAAATATCTAACATTGCCCTATGTTGGCAAAGTTAAATTTATCTAGAATTAAAATAAAATATTATAAAAAAGAAACTGTGTTTTGGACCCTAGTGCAGCATACGTTCATCATGTACCCTCAACTATTAGTTTTTCACAAGTTTTTGTTAAATTTTCACTAACAAAAAAAGTTAGGGAACACCTACATCTTAGTTTCCCAATTCTTTATCATTTTACCACTCAATACCTTATGGTGAAGGTAAAATGACGCCGAACAGATCTTACATGTCAAATAATGTATAAAACTTACAAACTACAATCATTTATTTCCTCGGTGACATAATTTGCTGTATTGTATTCTATTCTTCTCTTAACATGCTTTTTGTCCCATTTTGTATGGGGTAAGCACGGTTTCCTTCTTTTGAAGGACTTTGCTTTGGCTTTGGGGGTAGACCGTAGTTCCGATCGGTTGCCCTTCCAGACATTCCTTAGACCCTGGTAGTGTATGTTCCTGTGTTGTACCAGTCAACAGTGTCCTTCCTCCCGGCAGCGAGGAGTTCTACCACGGTTAGGTTGACAGTTCGAGACGTGTGAGGTGTCTGCTATGTTTTTAGAAGTTGTTGAAGTAGCTTTGTTTGTGTGTGTAATAGTCTGTAACACTCATTTGCTTTTAAGCAAACCTATCCATCAATTACATACACAATCCTGAGGTGTCTGCATAGATAGCAAAGTGTGCTGTATGGTATTTGCAAAAAACAAAATTTGGTGCTATTATAGTATGCTATCTACCGCCGATTTTGCTATCTACCACCCCTCTCTGACTACAGTATGATACCTACCATCAGTCCCTAAGGATACGGTCTACTTGCTAATCCGCCTCTAATGAGGAGGATCACTACCGACTTGATAACCCAACTTAACCTAACCTAACTCAACCCAACCTAACCTAACTTACAAACTGCTTATAATTATGCACCCATATCCTAACATAGTCTAACATAGTCCTAACCTACACACTGTTTATAAATATGCATCCATGTTGTCCTTCCAATAAATATTATTAAACTATCATTAAAGTCCAATGAGGATAACATACTGGTGGTAAGTAATCTGTTTGATAATCCTCATCAAACAGGAGGATTAACATTCACGGTAGATAACATACTTTGTGGTAGATACCATACTATAGTAGAAATTCGATAGTAGATAGCATACTATAATAGCACCCAAAATTTTGTATCAACCTCATAATGATGGGAATTTATTCAACGATCAATTTTCAATTCTAGT
Source organism: Palaemon carinicauda (assembly GCF_036898095.1). Classification (NCBI taxonomy): domain Eukaryota; kingdom Metazoa; phylum Arthropoda; class Malacostraca; order Decapoda; family Palaemonidae; genus Palaemon; species Palaemon carinicauda. The sequence continues at coordinate 104,137,782 of NC_090747.1, read as the reverse complement.
TGATAGCCAATATAAAAGGCTTCAAGAAAGTTCTACAAAATTCTGAAAAAGATAGAAAATTGTTAATGTTGAAATCATAACTGGATCTAATACCATTCTAATATTGTACTTACAGTTTTACTGCAAAATTTGGAGCAAACATCAGAAGGGAGGTCTTCTATATCTAAAACTATTAGTAAATCTTCACACACATTGCCAGCATTAGACTTGAAACTATCTGCAAAATTAAAATAGTATTTTCACATTTCCATTCTTTCTCTTTAAACATAAAATAGAGTACTGTACAGTATATAAAATCTATCGATCTATCACAATTATGTGCCTAAAAGTTTTAAATAAAAGTAATTTCCAAAACACTAGGTAAAAGACTAAACAGGATTATTATTCTATTACAATAATCATAAAATAGCCTAAACACTAGAATTATAAGGTTCTTCTGAACCTAAAGTTTCATAAGAATATAAAAATTCAAGTTACATCTACAAAAGCATAGGAGTTGGAGTGCACTTTTACCCTAACCCATTACTTAACTAATGAATAATATGAAAATTAACCAGCAGGATCGAAATAAGATAAAATGTAAAAGTTATACGATGAGTCACATCCCAGAGTGATGAATTGAATAGTAAAGCAAATGATTCTGAAGTGATCACAAGTAGATGATGAATACAGTATATGGTGCTTAACAGGCCTACAAGCTTTGCAGAATAGCATACCTGAGTTTCATACATCCTTGAGCTTTCCAAATTGTAAGAGAAAAAGCAAGACCGTAAGGATAAACAAACCTCGGATTTTGGTTCCAATGTACTCTACTACACTAAAGATTGGGAATCTCTATCAGCTTTCAATACAAAATTAAATTTGTGAAGCAGGTCTCCTTGCCACAATTTTATGCTTGGGTAAAGTTCAGAAATCACACGTAAAGCTCATATATGACTAGGGTATATAAGTCATACTTAGACTCTTTACTTTTCAGCCAAACTTACTCCATTATTAATAGTTAACCAAAGCATTTTACCAAAACAGACATTTAGGAGGCAAAGTACAGGAAAGACTACTATAAAATATTCAAGACCTCACAAGATATACTGACTGCAACAGTTTATATTCAAAGCAAGAAAAAACACTACCCTAGTATCCCTTACAAGATGTATTACCAGCCTTTTAAGCTGTAGATATAGAGGTCTTGACGCATTCCTCAGATATATCATTCTTCTTCACGTATACCCATACAAGATGTTCATTTGTTTTAGATTGTATTAAACCTAGAACAGAAACGGGATGGTATTTAGAAGATGAGGTGATGACACCGTCTTCATCTGACTCCTCCAAGGTTGGGGTGCCCTCAGCTCTCGTGTTCTTCGTGAATACGAAGCACTCAGTGCTTGTACCGCCGAAGGACGAACATGAGAGCACTATACTTAACAGCACAAAGATGAATCTCTGGAAAGTCTGTCACTGGATATATAGTAAGAGGAGTCTCTTTGATGTTCGTGTTTCTGTGGTGTCTTCTCGGATGAGTTATCATAACAGTCTTAGGATGTCACCCACTTCAACTCATTGGTCTGAAGTATCTCTGAAGGTCTTTCTCTCTCTGCGTGAGAAGGTCTCACCTAGATAGATTATCTCATCTAGATAGATCTCTTGTAAAGAATTGTATTGGAAGGTCTCTAGAAGAGGACCAGTCTTGTTGCATATGAAGGTCCCAGTGCATGGAAGGATCCCAATACGAAGAATTTGAGCAGTACAAAGAGGTAGGTGACTGATGTCGTGTGACTCGCACATCTCAATTGCAAGAAGAAAAGCGAGGGTGCAATCAAGAGGTGTTTGATCTCGAGAAACTCTGGAATGAGGTGTCCTGTTGGCAAATGTCTTTACACAAGATGTTCTGGAGCTGGAAGAACGATTAAGTGTTGATCAGTGACGCTGTGATCGTGAGTGTGGGGACCTAGTTCTTGGTGATCAGGTGGTATTAGGGGAACAAGCTCGTGATGATCTTGAGCGTGGATCAAGTACACGTGGGAACCGTATGCGAGGAGATGTGTCTTAATGACGATGTCGGACTGTCTGCCAATGTCCTCCCTCTACTAGTGTAATGTATTAGCTTGTCAGTCATACCCTCTGCTGAGCTATTATCCTTCCGAGTGAAGACATCACTCTGGACTAGAACTACCTGAAAAAGGGAGGGTGAAGGTAGAAGCTTCTATCTCGCCTGACAGTACGCGTACTTGTTCCCGCACAGGACCAAGGACAGTACTGTCCACAGGAGCGTGAGCACATAAGCGGGCACAGCAGTACAAGTCCTGGAGGTCCCAGTATCGGCTAACCCCTTCAGCAGCTTCTCTGGACTGATTGCCATCAATGCCAAGGGAGAGCCACTTCCTCAGGTTTAAGACCTTGATAATGCTGTCACCAATCATCACAAAGTCAAGTAAACTTTGAGTACGACATGGGTGTATTCCCTTCACTGGGGAATATTCCTACCTCACAAGAAGCCTGCCCTGACCTCATATTGGGGTTTCCTCCTTTCTTCGGTTTTCCTACGAAGGATTCAGTTATAGAGGAAGTTAAAGAAGATGCAGCAATTCAAAAATCAGAGGGCAAGAAGGAGCTAAAGAGGTTCTTCAGTAACACCATGGGTATACTTGTAATAGCCTCTGAAGTCAGTCTTTCTTAGACTACTTCTTCTTCCTCCCGTAACCTGACCACTTCAAATGCACTCGTCACAGGGTGATGACTGCAAAATGTCATGACCCCTGCATAAAGGGCACTAGAGATGGGCATCCACATCCTCCCTACACATAAATCTGCCACAATTGTGGCCACGCTTACCAGGGCAAGCCTGCATGTCTGCATAGGAAGTTTCCATTGCAGTCACACAAACACTGCACTCTGAAAAGAGGAAGCAGAGAAAATTAATACAGCCAAGTAATGAAGACGCAGAGTACATCTGTACTGCTTGGTGTCTTAAATTAAATTGACTGCTCAGTGGCCAGTTGGGTGGGTGGGACTTGCCCTCCACCTAGCAGTAACTACCACCACCGTATTATAAATTGTAACAGCCGAATTCCAGTTTTGCTGAAATAATAATCCCATTAAAGGATAAAGGTTTCTATTTGTGTAGAAACAAATAAGTATGAAATTAATGATAAACTTAACATTAAAACAAAACCCAATTTTTTATAAACATGTGATCTGTTTATGTTACCTGTGAAAACTAACAAATAATAATCTGTGAAATTAAAAACAATTTTGAGAACTTATGAATATATAGAGATTTAATAAACTACTATCTTTAAAATTCAGTATCTAATTTAGTTTAAGTTTGTTAAATATAACACTGTAACACCATACACGATGATTCAGGTAGTGGCCCGACCTCTTACCTTCTTGATGTTTAGGTTAGTCAGTTTGCCTATTACCAAGAATTCATATCAATTAAGAAAAAATCATTCAACAGCGGGATTTTGGCTTGCAAATTTGTAAAGGCAATTTAAAATAAAACTATTTCATTAGTTCCTTTAATACTTTTATTATGTACAAACAGTACAGCAGTTTGAATTCTTGATACATTCATAGACCAGCTCACTAGCAGTAGCGATATCAGCTAACTGTAATCAGTAAAATAATTCAGTTTAGTCAAAATGGAAGGGAAATCAGTAAACAAAATAAAAATCCACTAGCTTTAAAAGCATTAAGTTATATAATAGCAAATAGAGTAATGCACAACTGTTATAATAAAGGAGGATTGATCGAGATATAGTGTTTTCCTGTACATCTGAATTTTTGGACCCTTATGTAATAAAGGGATTTTGACGAAGGAAAAATCTATTTCTGGGGAGATACCTGTGACGCCCGGTGAAACCTCGGGTTCCTTTCGAGGATACCCTGGAGGCGGCAACAGGGGTAGAGGTCAGTTCCGTCAACCTCTGGTTCTAGGTCCGCCTCGCTGACGGAACTGACCTCTACCCCTGCTGCCGCCTCTAGGGTATCCTCGAAAGGAACTCGAGGTTTCACCGGGCGTCACAGGTCGACCCAGAAATAGCATTTGTTTTTTCTATAAAGGTGTTATTCTGTATTTGGGATTACAATATATAACAATGAATGCTTTCCTGTATTTGGTGTTATATACATCTATGAATACTATTACATTTACATTGCTTCTCTCAAGACTAGGATACAAATTTCTTCCTAGTTAACACTACGTATTAGAAAATAGGGAGCTGTGGAGTTTCATTAAGGGGGCAACAATTATTCATAGCTTCTCAACCATGTGAACATTAAGATCAGACCATACAGCACATTTTATGAGACGACCCAACAGTCTGATGATCTTGTGAAAATCTATGAGAATGTCAAACTAAGCATATCATGACGTACTGTAGTTCAGTCTGCTTTTGATGTACTTCCTTACATTGAATGAACATTCTTCAGAACAGTTTCTGACCATGAGCCCCCAAATATTGTACATCAGTAGCATTACTGTATCTCAACATTTCACAATGTATCCATTACTTTCTTGTAGACCAACAGTTCTTGAAGGAAATCCTTCATTTTTCTCATTTTTTCTGCAAGAAATTAAGTGAAGAAGGCTGTAAACTGAGCATGTCCAATACCAAGAGTTTGATGCAGTCCATCCCCACACTCGGTATCCAATTTTGCCACAGCTATTTCAGTTTCATCGCAGTTCAGACAAGAAATCCAAAATGGAACAGGAATTCTCAAAGGCCTAGCACCGTTGACCCAATAAACTCAGAAACTAATCAATAGCCAGAGGAAATTCTAAACTTAGAATTTTTCATAACTTGTGAGGACCACTCCTCCTGATCATCCGTAATCAATTGGATTGAGCCACTAATTGAGTAAACTGTTTAATTGTTTCTTTTTGGATCTTTGGTGTGATGGTAGTTTTGGTTCATAAAAATCAATAAAAATACTCAAAATCTGAATTCCTGCTTCACCAAAACTCTTCTTCATTAGATAATAATTATGACAATAATCGAATAATAGTTATAAAAAAAAAATTCTATTAAATCTATGGATATGCCCAGGACAGATACCCTCTGCTCTCTTGTAAATCAAGCCATGATTCTGGTAATATTCAACATTAAAGTTAAACTGAAAAATACTTCCAATAAAATACAATACTGTACTGTAAAGTACATCATAACTGATGGAAAATGCATGAGTAAAATCAACGATAATGTATACAATGAATTTGCATAATAAAATGAAGGATGGCATTCAATATTGCTAACTGGCAGAAGTTCCCATTAATACCTTTACTTTTCTTTTTAATTACTAATTTTTAACGCAATACTGTAGTGTAATACATACTGTACCAGGTAATACTTCAGTAATTACAAAGGAACCTGGTTCCCCCCCATATATCAATAAAAATATGTGCAATTTTTATCATGAATATTCATAAAAATCTCAAATTGTAAAATTAATTTTCCATAACCTTACAAACCTGAGACCTTTAATAGGAGTGACTTGAGCGAAATTGGTACTGACCATTTAAGATTTTAACGAGATAATAGTAGAAGCTGCCTGGTGTTGGGTAGACTTTGCCAACACATACCAGGTAGCATAACCTTCTCTTTGATATCAACCTAGAACTTGTGGGGTGGATGAGGCAGGTAGTGTGACTTAAGTGTCTTAGATTTGCACAGTTGGGAGAAATAAGAATTACTTTTAAAATTTGTGATTTGTTCCTACATCTAAATCAAACCTTTAACCTTTAACAGTAATAATAATAATACTAAAGGCTGAGTGACAGCCTTCTACCACAGACTGAACGGAGCTTCCACAGCAAAGGAAGACGATATGAACCACAATTCATCGTAGAATACGCCTTCTATGATACCACTAAAAGAAGGGAAGTTTTATCGGTACTTGGAGGAGAGGCATCAGCAAATCTGCATGCCACCCAATGTGTGGCACTTGGTAGCTGTCTAAATAACCTGAAACCAGAATCATCCACACTGTTGAGTAACTGATAAACCCCGTAAGGAGGAAGAAAGGCTAGCGTATCTATATGCCACTACTGAGTTGGAAGGTGACTCAAATGCTGACACGTCCAAGGGACTGGAGAGCAGTTTACTGGAATATGGTTTAAAACTGGAGCGCAGTATAGTGAAAGTTTTGGATTAATCGGAAGACAAAAAGGTCGTTCGATGGTGATATCCTTAGCATAAGGAGCCTTTGCTTCAAGCATGAAAGTAGAGTCACTGATCCTACTCTGTGACCCTGGTGATTGAGCGTATCTGGTAAAACATTCCTCTTGTTAGACTGGATCTTGTTCACAGCCCTATTATGTTGTCGGCTGTCCAAGAGCATATCTGCTTGTCCAATTGCAACAGGTCTGTGAAACAGTACAGTACCCCTTTGTTTGGAGACGTAAGTCACAAAGGCGGAGTTGTTCTTCAACACTATGTGGTGACTTATTAAATCCTGTTGAGAAGATAGCAGGTGCTGATTGAACTTCGAAGGGGTTGAAAAACCGATGTTTGACTTCAGTGAACCACTTCCCTGAGATATTCAAGTAATCCAGGTGTGCCTCACCCTCTTTGGATTAGTCTGTGAACCGCAAGATCTCTGCAGGTGGAGCTACAGGGGAATTTTCCTGGTGAGGATATCATCAATCAGCCACCAAGCTAGATCATCTTGTGTTGACAAATCTATTAAAACTATAAAGTAGGAAATTGCAGGCTGCATGATCAGACACTGTAGTTAATCTGGAACGTAAAGTGTGGCCCCTTTGTGAGTGCAGATTTTAAGCTTGAATGATCGTGCTTGGTACGCTTGTGTGCATTGCGCATGGAAAATCATGGGTGTAGACAATCGTACTCATGGATGAGTGGACAATTATGGGCACATACGATTGTGTGCATGGATAGTTGGGATCGTGAAGCTTGTGCCCGTGAACTACATTGCGCATGGATGACAGGCTCGTGAATAAAGAACTCGTGGAGAGCTGTCTTGTAGAGAGGTATCACACAAAAAAGAGAGAATATCAATCCAAAGTTACTCCTTGTAGTCGTTAACGATGTGCCAACCAATGTCCTTGGCACCTTCTGGGATCGGCAGACGAAGGAAAATAAGAAGGGCAACGCCGGTCCCCTTCACACTCGGCGGCGGAGAAACTCTTCTTCCAACAGTGCTTCAGCAATGTCAAAAGAAAATTAACTTCCTTATGTTCATATTGTTGTGGTTATACAACCACACACATGAGGGATAGAACAGCAACAGACATGTCACCCCCAAAAGAAACAAGTATGTTGGATAATGGCAGGTAGCACAGAAAACTGTCACACAATTACAGTTATCAGGAAGCAATGAATATCCTTAGCTTTTTCCATTCATAACCCCTAAACAGGACTGTCTATAAGAGCATTTATCTAATCTGAAAAAAAAAAAAGATTAAAACAGCCTGATGAGGATGCCAAGAACTATATATCTGGCAGTCAACGTCAAAGTGAAGGTTATGCTACCTGGTTGATAGGTGGGGCCTACCCGCAATCCACCAGCTACCTCTATACTACAATCTCGTTAAAAGTTTAAACAGGGTTACAGCTTCCCGGAAGTCATGGTCCTATTAAAGTTCAAAGGTTTGTATATGTGTAAGAACTATCTGTTATCTTCAAAAGGTTGATTCGCAACTTGATGGGATATTAAAAAACCCTGAATATCTACAATTTTATTTACAAAACTTTATTGCCCTACAACACAAGACAGCATCAATTCCTTCAGGTTAAAATACATACAGTATGTACACATCTCACTGAAGAAAACAGACAAATGATTTAAACAGAGTAATCTCTAAAATATTTACAGATTTCCAATGTTTCCTTCAGATTTTGTTCTCATTGCACGTGCTTCATCTTCCAATGTGCGCAGAGAGAAGATCACCCATCAGTAATATACAGTACCAACTGGGGCAAACTGGACTGATGAACAAACAAAATGGTGGATGACTCACAGGCTTGCTAACATCTTATGAATCATGCTGTCATCTGTGACCAAACAGAAGATCACTTTGATTACATGCTGAACACCTAGGATCATGGAGGTTCAAGAATATTGGTACAGTATACTGTGTCAACTCTTATATTACTTGTTCTTAATAACAGTTTCATGAAACAGTACAACTATCTATTGACCCAAAACTTGGTATGATTTGGATCTTTCATGTTCCTGCCAACCATTTGAGTGCATCTATGTACGTATTACATACAAAAAGGGTTAACTATAGAAAAAAAAATTAAGTATCGATAATATAACAAAAGGTGACAGTAGTGTATCTTAATAAGAACGGTTTCTTTAGTAATAACTTACTGCTTTTGAAAGATACAAAACAATGAAACAAATGTCTGATATAATTTCCTTCGCCAAAATTGCGGATTTTGTGAAGGTATGTATCAACCCCTGTCGTCATTTATTCATTTGTTTGTGAGCAGCTTTACAAAAAAAACCCTGTACCAATTTTGAAAACTTTGTAGTTATGTTGGGAATGACCAAAGGAGAAATCTATAACTTTTTGGATAAAGTACATTAAAGTACTGTACAAGTAAGCAATAGTACTTTGAACATAATTGCCATGTTAAGTATGTGGCAAATATTTTGTGTTTATTTTTTTGTTTGTGAAAAAACATTATGCAAAAACTACATAACCAATTTCAACAAAACTTGATGGATATGTGGGGTATGACCAAAGGACAAATCCATTAGATTTTGAAACTACACCAAAGTGCAAGTACACAGTGGAGTTAAAGCAAAATAAGACTGCTTAGCTAGCGTGGAAAAGACATGCTGTCTACTGAGTGCCCCTCCAATTCTACATTGTATACATTGTTACAACAGTGATGGCTCGAGTACACCAGAGCCATTTTTGATTAAGTAAAGCTCATTGAACTCTAAAGCATTCTATACAAGCTTCCTACGTTATTCTCCCAAGATAATCACCGACGTTTGAATTATCTTTGATCTCCCTAAAATCTCAGTATTATTATTGTATGAATAGCTTTTACTGGTGATAAAAACTAAACATCCATGTACTTTATTGATTAATATAAATTACTTTATCAATAGACCTGAATTCAAGTCTATATTCAATTAGTAGTGATGTTCATCTTCAATTTCCTATTTTCAAGCGGATGTGGAGGCAAAAGGTTTTGTGTGATTATCATACATACATATACCGAAGGCACTTCCCCCAATTTTGGGGGGTAGCCGACAACAACAAGAAACAAAACAAAAAGGGGACCTCTACTCTCTACGTTCCTCCAGCCTAACCAGGGACTCAGCCGAGTTCAGCTGGTACTGCTAGGGTGCCACAGCCCAACCTCCCACATTTCCACCACAGATGAAGCTTCATACTGCTGAGTCCCCTACTGCTGCTACCTCCACGGTCATCTAAGGCACCGGAGGAAGCAGCAGGGCCTACCGGAACTGCGTCACAATCGCTCGCCATTCATTCCTATTTCTAGCACGCTCTCTTGCCTCTCTCACATCTATCCTCCTATCACCCAGAGCTTTCTTCACACCATCCATCCACCCAAACCTTGGCCTTCCTCTTGTACTTCTCCCATCAACTCTTGCATTCATCACCTTCTTTAGCAGACAGCCATTTTCCATTCTCTCAACATGGCCAAACCACCTCAACACATTCATATCCACTCTAGCCGCTAACTCATTTCTTACACCTGTTCTCACCCTCACCACTTCGTTCCTAACCCTATCTACTCGAGATACACCAGCCATACTCCTCAGACACTTCATCTCAAACACATTCAATTTCTGTCTCTCCATCACTTTCATTCCCCACAACTCCGATCCATACATCACAGTTGGTACAATCACTTTCTCATATAGAACTTTCTTTACATTCATGCCCAATCCTCTATTTTTTACTACTCCCTTAACTGCCCCCAACACTTTGCAACCTTCATTCACTCTCTGACGTACATCTGCTTCCACTCCACCATTTGCTGCAACAACAGACCCCAAGTACTTAAACTGATCCACCTCCTCAAGTAACTCTCCATTCAACATGACATTCAACCTTGCACCACCTTCCCTTCTCGTACATCTCATAACTTTACTCTTACCCACATTAACTCTCAACTTCCTTCTCTCACACACCCTTCCAAATTCTGTCACTAGTCGGTCAAGCTTCTCTTCTGTGTCTGCTACCAGTACAGTATCATCCGCAAACAACAACTGATTTACCTCCCATTCATGATCATTCTCGCCTACCAGTTTTAATCCTCGTCCAAGCACTCTAGCATTCACCTCTCTCACCACTCCATCAACATACAAGTTAAACAACCACGGCGACATCACACATCCCTGTCTCAGCCCCATTCTCACCGGAAACCAATCGCTCACCTCATTTCCTATTCTAACACATGCTTTACTACCTGTGTAAAAACTTTTCACTGCTTGCAACAACCTTCCACCAACTCCATATAACCTCATCACATTCCACATTGCTTCCCTATCAACTCTATCATATGCTTTCTCCAGATCCATAAACGCAACATACACCTCCTTACCTTTTGCTAAATATTTCTCGCATATCTGCCTAACTGTAAAAATCTGATTCATACAACCCCTACCTCTTCTAAAACCACCCTGTACTTCCAAGATTGCATTCTCTGTTTTATCCTTAATCCTATTAATCAGTATTCTACCATACACTTTTCCAACTACACTCAACAAACTAATACCTCTTGAATTACAACACTCATGCACATCTCCCTTACCCTTATATAGTGGTACAATACATGCACAGACCCAATCTACTGGTACCATTGACAACACAAAACACACATTAAACAATCTCACCAACCATTCAAGTACAGTCACACCCCCTTCCTTCAACATCTCAGCTTTCACACCATCCATACCCGATGCTTTTCCTACTCTCGTTTCATCTAGTGCTCTCCTCACTTCCTCTATTGTAATCTCTCTCTCATTCTCATCTCCCATCACTGGCACCCCAACACCTGGAACCGCAATTATATCTGCCTCCCTATCATCCTCAACATTCAGCAAACTTTCAAAATATTCCGCCCACCTTTTCCTTGCCTCCTCTCCTTTTAACAACCTTCCATTTCCATCTTTCACTGTCTCTTCAATTCTTGCGCCGGCCTTCCTTACTCTCTTCACTTCTTTCCAAAACTTCTTCTTATTCTCTTCATATGACTGACCCAGTCCCTGACCCCACCTCAGGTCAGCTGCCCTCTTTGCCTCACGTACCTTGCGCTTTACTTCCACCTTTTGCTCTCTATATTTTTCATACTTCTCTATACTATTACTCTGCAGCCATTCTTCAAAAGCCCTCTTTTTCTCTTCCACTTTTACCTTCACTCCTTCATTCCACCATTCACTGCCCTTCCTCATGCTGCCTCCAACAACCTTCTTGCCACATACATCACTTGCAATCCCAACAAAATTTTCTTTTACTAACTTCCACTCCTCTAAATTACCAGTTTCTCTTACTCTCACCTCGTCATATGCCATTTTCAACCTTTCCTGATATTTACTTTTTACCCCCGGTTTTATTAGCTCTTCAACCCTCACTAGCTCCCTTTTACATCCACCTACTCTATTCCCCCACTCTTTTGCTACAACTAATTTTCCTTCCACCAAAAAATGATCAGACATACCGTTAGCCATACCCCTAAACACGTGCACGTCTTTCAATCTTCCAAACATTCTTTTAGCTATCAACACATAATCCATTAATGCCCTTTCTACTACTCTTCCATTTGCCACTCTTACCCATGTATACTTATTTTTATCTTTCTTTTTAAAAAAGCTAGCACTTATTACCATCTCTTGTTCAACACACATATCTACCAGTCTCTCACCACTCTCATTTTCACCTGGTACGCCATATTTCCCAATGACACCTTCTACCTCTCCAGCACCCACTCTAGCATTTAAGTCACCCATAACAACTACATAATTCCTTCTACCCAGTCCTTCTACACACCTAGTTAATTCATTCCAGAACTCATTCCGCTCTTCTTCACTTTTCTCACTACCTGGCCCATACGCACTGACAAACGCCCAACATTCCCTACCCAACCTAACCCTTACCCACATTAACCTAGATGATATCTCCTTCCATTCCACTACTTTACCTGTCATCCATTCACTCAACAATAAAGCCACACCCTCTCTCGCTCTTCCCCTTTCAATCCCAGACACTCTACCAGACATTTCACCAAACATCACTTCACCCTTTCCTTTCATCTTTGTCTCACACAAGGCCAATACATCCATCCTTCTACTTCTAAACATACTTCCAATCTCACATCTTTTACTCTCTATCGTACTACATCCACGCACATTCAAACACCCCAAAACTATAATGAAAGCAAATTTATTTGATCTTTGCAAATGAGAATAAATAGAAATAGCAAAGAAAAAAGTATAAAATGATGTTATTTATCATAGAGTAAATTTGATATTTCAAAAAATATTAATGAGGAATGTAGATCTATTAATACCTTCAAGATATAAAAGGCAGCAGACTGAAATTAACCAACTTCAAATACATGAACCAGTAGTGGAAAAACTTCATATTTCCTGGTAGAAAGATCCCCTGAATCACAATGAGATAAATTCTAGTTTTCTGGTATATTCATCTACATTATAAACATTCAACACTTTACAAAGGAGTGAAACAAACGACTTACTACTGCAAAAAGATAATGTTTTGAGTCAAAATCAGCTAATACAGTACAGTACTTGCATATCCCTATATGGACAAATATGCAGAATCATACCATATCCCGCCATACCCTAGCATCCTATACGACAAGAGGAAAATAGCAACAGCTTCCGTAACATTACCAGGGTTATGATCCGAGACAGAGCAACATAACAGAAAACTACCTACAGTAGACCTGACGAAAAAACACTTTTATAGCATAAACTTGTGGCAGAACTGTGGATGTTTGTGTAAGTCAAGGCACATGAGAGACATGAGTGGCAGAACTGTAAGGTTCTTAGGTTGCACGACACTGGATTTCATGATGATGAACATAAACTCTTGTTCATATTGACTACACACATGGATTAGTACAAGAAAATTAAGAGGCACAATAGAATTTGTGTCAAGGGTAACGACCGCAAATAGTAAACCAGCTAAACGAAACTGAATTCATATTTACATGAACCCATCAGCAACTAATCAAAATTACATAATACAGCAGCTACAACAATAAGTATGTAAAAAATAACTCATTCTGAAAAAAAAATGGTCATAAAAACTAAATAGTGAAAACAAATTGGACGTTCATGAGAAGTTTAATACATGTACTTTTTCTGTTTTAATCTGTTGTATGGTACTTCATTGGTCTTAATTGGGGTCTGACACATGAAACCACTAAAATAGACTTGCTTGACAAAATTAATGAGCATATCACCTTAAAATTAATGTGAATGAGAATGAGTGTGAATCATATGCAAATATAACCTGCAAAACGACAAAATTAATCATGTACTGTAAAGCTACAGAAAGCAATTGAATGATGCTCCGTTAACATTGTTTATACTGAATCATGCTCCTAATCAAAAATGCATATCAAACTAAATGACATTGTAGATAAAATTTACCCTGTATAAAAAAAGGGATTTTGACGAAGGAAAAATGTTATTTTCAATAGTAAAATAAATTTTTGAATATACTTACCCGATAATCATGTAGCTGTCAACTCTGTTGCCGACAGAAATCTACGGTCGGGATACGCCAGCGATCGCTATACAGGTGGGGGTGAACACCACAGCGCCATCTGTGGTCAGGTACTCTAGTACTTCTTGTCAACACCACCTCAATTTTTTCCTCGGTCCACTGGTTCTCTATGGGGAGGAAGGGTGGGTCAATTAAATCATGATTATCGGGTAAGTATATTCAAAAATTTATTTTACTAATGAAAATAACATTTTTCAATATTAATCTTACCCGATAATCATGTAGCTGATTCACACCCAGGGTGGTGGGTGGAGACCAGCATACATGTTAACACAGAAGCTAAGTATCCCGTATTTTATTTTATTAGTTATTCAAAAATAACATAAAATAAATAAGTACCTGGTAAGGAAGACGACTTGAACCGTTACTCTGCCTTTATTAAGTACGTCTTTCTTACTGAGCGTAGCGGTCCTCTTAGGATGCTGAACGACTCTTAGGTGCTGAAGTATAAAGGGCTGCAACCCATACTAAAGGACCTCATCACAACCTTTAACCTCGGCGCTTCTCAAGAAAGAATTGACCACCCGCCAAATCAACAAGGATGTGGAAGGCTTCTTAGCTGACCGTACAACCCAAAAAAAGTATTCAAGAGAAAGGTTAAAAAGGTTATGGGATTATGGGAATGTAGTGGCTGAGCCCCCGCCTACTACTGCATTCGTTGCTACGAATGGTCCCAGGGTGTATCAGTTCTCGTAAAGAGACTGGACATCTTTGAGATAGAATGATGCGAACACTGACTTGCTTCTCCAATAGGTTGCATCCATAACACTCTACAGAGAACAGTTCTGTTTGAGGGCCACTGAAGTAGCCACAGCTCTCACTTCATGTGTCCTTACCTTCAGCAAAGCAAGGTCTTCTTCCTTCAGATGAGAATGTGCTTCCCTAATCAGGAGCCTGAATAGGTAAGAAACTGAGTTCTTAGACCTTGGAAGAGAAGGCTTCTTGATAGCCCACCATAAGGCTTCTGATTGTCCTCGTAAAGGTTATGACCTTTTTAGATAGTACCTAAGAGTTCTAACTGGGCAAAGTACTCTCTCCAGTTCGTCCCCCACCAAGTTGGACAGGCTTGGGATCTCGAACGACTTAGGCCAAGGACGTGAAGGAAGCTCGTTTTAGCAAAAAACCGAGCTGCAAGGAACATGTAGCCGTTTCAGATGTGAAAACTATGTTCCTGCTGAAGGCGTGGATCTCACTTACTCTTTTAGCTGTTGTCAAGCACACGAGGAAAAGAGTTTTTAATGTGAGGTCCTTAAAAGAGGCTGATTGGAGAGGTTCAAATCTTGATGACATAAGGAACCTTAGGACCACGTCTAGATTCCAGCCTGGAGTGGACAACCGACGTTCCTTTGAGGTCTTAAAAGACCTAAGGAGGTCCTGTAGATCTTTGTTGGTGGAAAGATCCAAGCCTCTGTGGCGGAAAACCGCTGCCAACATACTTCTGTAACCCTTAATCGTAGGAGCTGAAAGGGATCTTACGTTCCTTAGATGTAACAGGAAGTCAGCAATCTGGGTTACAGTGGTACTGGATGAGGAAACTGCATTGGCCTTGTACCAGCTTCGGAAGACTTCCCCTTTAGACTGATAGACTCTGAGAGTGGATGTCCTCCTTGCTCTGGCAATCGCTCTGGCTGCCTCCTTCGAAAAGCCCCTAGCTCTTGAGAGTCTTTCGAAAGTCTGAAGGCAGTCAGACGAAGAGCGTGGAGGTTTGGATGTACCTTCTTTACGTGAGGTAGACGTAGAAGGTCCACTCCTAGAGGAAGAGTCCTGGGAATGTCGACCAGCCATTGCAGTACCTCTATGAACCATTCTCTCGCGGGCCAGAGCGGAGCCAACCAACGTCAGCCGTGTCCCTTTGCGAGAGGCGAACTTCTGAAGTACCCTGTTGACAATCTTGAACGGCGGGAATGCATACAGGTCGAGATGGGACCAATCCAGCAGAAAAGCATCCACGTGAACTGCTGCTGGGTCTGGAATCGGAGAACAATACAACGGGAGCCTCTAGGTTATCGAGGTAGCGAACAGATCTATGGTTGGCTGACCCCACAGGGCCCAAAGTCTGCTGCAAACATTCTTGTGAAGGGTCCACTCTGTGGGGATGACCTGACCCTTCCGGCTAAGGCGATCTGCCATGACATTCATATCGCCCTGAATGAACCTCGTTACCAGCGTGAGCTTTCAATCTTTTAACCAGATGAGGAGGTCCCTTGCGATCTAGAACAACTTCCACGAATGAGTCCCTCCCTGCTTGGAGATGTAAGCCAAGGCTGTGGTGTTGTCAGAGTCCACCTCCACCACCTTGTTAAGCTGGAGGGACTTGAAGTTTATCAAGGCCAGATGAACCGCCAACAGCTCCTTGCAATAGATGTGAAGTGTCCTTAGCTCCTGATTCCATGTTCCCGAGCATTCCTGTCCGTCCAAAGTCGCACCCCAGCCCGTGTCTGATGCGTCAGAGAAGAGACGGCGGTCGGGTTTCTGAACAGCCAAAGGTAGACTTCCTTGAGAAGAAAGCTGTTCTTTCACCACGTGAGAGTAGACCTCCTCTCTTCGGAAACAGGAACTGAGATCGTCTCTAGCGTCATGTCCTTTATCCAGTGAGCCGCTAGATGATACTGAAGGGGGGGAGGTGGGGTCTCCCTAACTCGATGAACAGTGCCAGCGATGAAAGTGTCCCTGTTAGACTCATCCACTACCTGACTGAGCATCGGTTCCTTCTCAGCATGCTCTGGATGCAATCTAGGGCTTAGTATATCTTTGGGGCCGACGGAAAAGCCCGAAAAGCTCGACTCTGAAGATCCATACCCAGGTAGACAATGGTCTGGGATGGGACGAGCTGGGACTCCTCAAAATTGACCAGGAGGCCCAGTTCCTTGGTCAGATCCATAGTCCATCTGAGAATCTCCAGACAGCGACGACTTGTGGGAGCTCATAAAAGCTAGTCGTCTGACGGAGCCGGACACAAGATCATGGTACTGGTGCACAGTCTGTGAACTGTCAACCATGGGGAAGCGAGGAAGTACAGTGACAACCCGAAGCTGTCTAGACTGTCTGGGTCGTACAGACAACTCCTTATCGGGTTGCTGAGGTTGCCGCACTGCGTCACAACAAGACACTTCTGCTGGTTGTTGAACGTCTTCCCAGTGACACACTGACTCCGTAAACAAAAAATCCTCTAACAAGGACTAAGCTTGGACTGCATGTCTTGCAACACAGCTCAAGGTCTATGGGAGCAGGTGTGGTAACAGACGGGGTTAGCGACTGAAGTGGAACCATTACCCTCCCTGGAAGCATGCTATGCTTAAATAAAAGTCCATAGGAGGCTAAGCAGCTAAAGGCTCCTCTCCAAATGACAGAGTCCTCAAGGGAAAATCAGAAGGAGGGAGAATAGCACTTTCTCATCTACAGGAACCATATCCGAGAAAAGCTAAGTTCTCTCAGTGAGGGTTTCACTGGTGCAAAAGCAGCAGACTAGAAGGCAACGTTATGAAACAGCTTGACAGTCTAGTGAGTTGGCAACAACCAAAGATGTGTGACTGAGAAGCATGCGGTAAGGTATGCAGAGCATGCTGTATGTAGAGCATGCTGTAAGGTAAGCAGAGCATGTTGCATGGCGTGCGGCTTATGCTGCATGGGATGAAGCTCATGCTGCATGGGATGAGGCTCATGCTGCATGGTATGAGACTCATGCTGCATGGGATGAGGCTCAAGCTGCAAGGGATGAGGCTTATGCCGCATGCGTTGAGGAGGATGCCGCATAGTATGAGGCTCCTGCCTCATGGGTTGAGGCGGTTTCATAAGCATGAGGCTGCCTCATGGGTAGAGGAGGATTTTTTAAAGAAATCTGAACCTGACACTAATCTAGCTGTCCGAGGATTTACCTGGTGAGACATCAGTCTCTTTACCAGCGAGTTTTACCAGATTTCCCCGGGCCACCACGTGACACAATTGGTAGTAATTCATACAAATTACCCCTAATGAGTCAATATGGATAAATATCAACACAACATCGTGTTCAAATAGAAATAAATTTCTACCTCATACTTGAGATCGAAAGCTAGCCCCTTCTAATGAAAGGCCAGGTCGAAACCAACCATGCCACGAGAGCCCATTCAAGAGTTGAGGTTCTTGCCTCAAGAGTGGAGGTGGCTGCCGCAAGAGTTGAGGTTGCTGCCTCAAGGATGGTGGAGGTTGCCGCAACGCAAGAGGTTGCTGCATAGCGCTGGTATCTGGCAACTCCCAATGCGGCAGCTCACGCGTGGAGGTAGGTTGAGGAACCTCAACATCATACGTCTGGCAGGGTGGACTGCGCAGAGGTGGAGTTGAGGTTGCTGCCTCGAGGATGGTGGAGGTTGTCGCACCGCAAGAGGTAGCTGCCTCGAGGATGGAGGAGGTAGTCGCAACGCCTGAGGCTCCTACCTCAAGGGTAGAGGAGGTTGCTGCAAAGCATAAGGCTCCTGCCTCAAGTGTTGAGGAGGTTGCCGCGTGGCAAGAGGCTCCTGCCTCAAGGAAAGTGGAGGTTGCTGCACAGAGCTGGTATCTGGCAACTCCCAATGCGGCAGCTCACGCATGGAGGTAGCTTGAGGAACCTCAACATCCTACGTCTGGCAGGCTGGACTGCGTAGAGGTGGAGGAGCGCTCGCAGGAGGAAGTGTGTTAACCTTCTCTGCCTGAAACTCCTGCATCAACACCGCAAGCTGAGACTGCATTGTCAGCAGCATAGACCACTAGAGTTTAAGAAAGACAACAACAAACGGAGCTACTGTCCGTTGAAACTGAGGGTCTAAAACAGCTGGTGCGGCAACAGACGGAGTTACTGTCTGTTGCGATACCACCTTGCCTCTCTGGGAGGTGTGCAGTTGTCGTACTGCAGCAAGTCCGAACTGACCCAGTGCTAATGGCACCACCTAGGAGTTGGACTTGCGCGGAAGGGACCGACTTGCACTTAAAAGCTGCAAGATTTGGTCCATGGTTTCTGCGAGAAACCTCTTCCGCAGACGAGGAATAAATGGGCTCTCTCGTCTTTGTGTGGGTGGGGTGATCACGTCGGCTACGTGAGTTGGTTACACCCGAAACCACGGAGGGAAACGTCTGTTCGTCGATCAAGGCCTGCTGAACCCATAAGTCCTTCGACATTACTTCTCCCCTGGGCTTGGGAGCTTGTAAGAGGTCCCAGACTAGGCGAATAACTGGCACGAACAGACGAACCCTCGAACGCAACACTGTAACACTTTGCGCTTATCACTTATCACTTTTGATTTTCTGTTTGCACTTATTTCACTGAACTCGAATCTTTAAGTGGTTTGTACCTGAAACACGCAATTCTATCCTTCATTAAAAGTTAGTAATTGCGAAAACAGTATTACAATGTAACAGAAAAACATAATGAAAGATAAATAATTCAGTGGCTGGAAAAGAGATTAAACACTAGATCAAATAAACTACGTTTAAAATCTCTCACCGCATAAAGTCTGAGAACAAGAATAAAACTCTAGAAACGTTTACCTTCTTCCCCTAAAGAGACTAGGGAGAAGAGCAAAAACGATAACAACGTTACCCGCTTGAACGAAACGTTTATCCTCCTCTCTCTCCCTCCGTCTCTATCTCTCTCTCTCTCTCTCTTGACTTAGCACCTGAGAGAAGAGCCCAATTATATATATCGTTAAAACATATTATTGTTAAAGGAAAAAACTGAAAGGTTTCCCAAATAAAAAGTTCCTTTATTAGAATAGAACCATTTAAGTTAAGAAAGAATGAACAAAACGCTAGAATCGGTTTACCCTTACTGCAACGTGACACCGTGATAGACTCTCTCTCTATCGTAACGATAGAGCGCAAGTTGAACGTTCTGAACGTCAACAACTGCAGAGACAAAACAAAACGTTAGTTCAACTTTGAAAACAGTACAAGACTATCAAAGAAATTCTTTCAAAAACATTAAAATAGCATAATATGTTAACAGGTAAAACGAAATGACGGGCTCAAAGTTAATTAACTTCGGTTCCAAGAAAAGACCGCCTACTATTAGGAAAGGTCGAATATAAACAAATATAAAAATTAATTTTAATAAGTTTATAATAAAAGGAAGTTAATCAAAGAGGCCTATAAAAGGCGGAGAGATATAAAATAAATCTATAACTTTGTTAAGCAAAATTAAGAGAGTCTATACTCTCTTCGACACCAACACTTCCGTCTAAGGGAAGGGTCGGCCATTTAAAAGTGAAAGAGAGTTCATACTCTCTTCGTACCAAAATTAAATCAAAAATTAAATCAAATTAATTCCAAAAACTTGCTAAGCTAATGATATAGCTTCCTGAATAGCGAAGGCTAAACTCTAGAGCAAATACATCACCAAATCGTGAGCAATAACTCCAGAATCAACAGCGTATCCATGTAGGTCTAGCCGGAGGCACGACAGAGGAAAAATTGAGGTGGTGTTGACAAGAAGTACTAGAGTACCTGACCACAGATGGCGCTGTGGTGTTCACCCCCACCTGTATAGCGATCGCTGGCGTATCCCGACCGTAGATTTCTGTCGGCAACAGAGTTGACAGCTACATGATTATCGGGTAAGATTAATATTGAAAAATCTATTTCAAGCACCATTTCAAAGGTATAAATACTGCTAAATATACCAGAGAAAAAAGTTGCATGGAATGCTAGAAATATATCCAGCTCGCTCACCCCTAAAGGGTGTCGGTATTAAAACTGGGGCGAGTGATACCACTACCAGAGATCCCTTTCCAATTAGACTTCTCCCTCCTCAAAATCCCCCGTTACTACAAGGTGTCGTTCACTACAGCTACTGCCCCCCCCCACCACCACCACTACCTAACTTCTCCCATCATTCCTTGTTAGCACCCGTGAACGTTCGGACGTGTTTTTCGTAGCTCTGTGTTTTTGAAGATGTCAAACGTTTTGGAGATCCATGCTCCCAAATTGAGTATTATATTTGTCTGTTTGGGATTTCTAGGTAGCAACACACGTTCATTCACTAACCTTATTGGGTTTTATCTCAGCCGCTTTGTTGACGCTCCCTTATCAATGAATACTCAAACAAAAATATACGATACCCCAGACAGGTGAAAACAAAAGCCTCCATAAAACCATGGCTAAAAAGCACTACAGTATTACTGTGCACATCTGTCCAAGAATGGACTGCAAAATAAAGTGGTCGTTTCAACAGATGCTAGAAGGGGTTCACCACATGGAGGAATGTCTCACCAACTTTTATTCCATTCCTTTATCTATCTTAGTGGTAACCCAACCATCAGTCTCATGCCTTTGCCTAGGAATAACCAAAACTGTAAAATATAAAGTTTGTCCTTTGCATGAAGAGATCTAATGATGTGAACTTTTGCGCCCCTTTTACAGTGATACTGTACTCTCTTATGTTAAGATTCAAGGTTACTATCATATCACAGAGCAATGTATACTACAAGAGAGCTTTTGGTCACTTCCCCTTTATTGTCATTAATGACAATAATGCTGTTCAATTTTGTATCAAGAATTACCAAGACAATGGTAATTAAAATAAAATACAGCACAACATGAAAAAAAGCAATGCAGAAATAACTTACAGACTTTTAAAAGAAAACTGTAATTCTTATATTACTTTCTTGAAAACACTAAATGTTTGTCCAACAAACTGTCTAAAAAAAGCATCTTGTATCACCTTACAACAGAAACTATTTTAAATAGAAAATCTTTATCAGAATCTCTATGACAGATATAGCTATAGCACATGCATTTTTCAACACAGAGTGTGATTTAAAATATAAGCATCTTGATGCCATCTTCAATAAAGTAATATATTTAGCAATTAAGATACAAGATTTTTCATTTGTATCACCTAAGATCTTTTACGATAACATTTTTCATAACCTAGTTGCTATTTCCAGTTAACCATAGCTCTTTCTCTTACCTCTTTCAATTTTCTCATAGTTACTATGACTCCTTGTTGCCCTGCAAACATTAATAAATAACTATATGAAGAGATCATTGCTCAGATATATGAGATAACAGTTGTAACTCAGTGGTCTGGATAAACCACCCAGTAATATCATCATCATTATTAATAATAATCATAATAATAATAAAGTAATAGTAATAAATAATAATAATAATATTAGTGTTCCTGCAATGACTTTTAATCTTATCAAAAATGCAATAAGGTTTACTGCCTCATTTGCAATTTTGTATAAGAAAAAATACCCAAGCTTCTGATTTTCATTACTGCAGTGTTTAAACCTAAGTTTCAATAACAAAAACAACCACCATCTTTACAGAATATTTTGAAAATCTACATCATCAATACCTTAATCAAGTATTTCATCCCCATACTGATTCCTCTTGACTACTCGGGGAGGAGAAGGCCTTGGCTGAGGTTGAGGTGGAGGGGGGGATGGTGAAATAGGGTATCCTGCAGGTAAACTGGAGCCGCTGTCTGAAGGTAGATCTGAAAATATATAAAATTGAAAACTATTTTAATCATATTTTCTAAAATGATAAATTCTTTAATAGTGATCTTTACATTAACCTAGTATTTGTGAAGCTCAATTGAAGATATTTTTGTATAAATTGACAGTTCGCAAAAGAGTTAGTAAAATCTGTGCAATACTTGAAGTTAATTCATAACTAATCTTACTTTGAATAAATAAGCAGAGTTCTGACAACAACAGTGAATTACTTGGAATACTATTGAAGAAGATCAGAAAATATCTAAAATAGCAAAAAAGGATACAATTATATATTTTGCAAACATAAAAATGAAAAACTTTCAGATTTATATGAATGATTAGGATAAAAACATTTATCTTTAAACTGTATCAGGAACACATACGCACACCAGTCTTTTGCGGATGCATTCGGCTAACATATCTGATAATAAAATTGGAAAAGCCACCCACAATTTAAATGATTTAGTATGTTAAACACTTGTTTGAAACCATGTTGACCAGTGACTTTCCAAGAGGAACAGAAGGGTATAACCTTGATCATGGGGGTCCTATTTCTGATGTTAAGAGTTATAATTTGTTCACTAATTTCCATTATAAAATGAGTGTTTATGTGTATTTATGGACTTGTGGAACGCACCGAGTGAATTTCCTTTATTTCTTATAGGACAAATTGTTTTAGAATATGAGTACTTTAGGTTAGGAGCGAATTAATCTAGTAAACCGCGGTACTGTACAACTGTTTCATGAAGATGTTGATCATCCCAGGTAAACTTTGTATCCTATGCTCATTATTAATTATCATATCACCCATATCTTCATTCCTAAAAGAAGTAATAAGAATCAAGAGCTTGACCAGAATGAATTTATCGTTACACAGGTAAGATCTTATTATGCACATGAAGGGTAAGAATAGCACCTTTGCTAGTTATTAGTTATTTGTAGATGACTTGAACGATTCTTCTGTTGGGAACAAAAAATCTAGTAGGGAAATGTTTTGAACATTGTTTAATAGGTGGAAATGACAAAAGAAAACAGAAGTTGAGGAAAAGACAAGAAGTAATCTAGCTGGGGTTTAAAGATTGGAGCGAAGTGTTATGTATGGGTTACTACACACTATGTCCTATTGCATATACTTTGTTAAGAACTTTTTAATTGTTGCAAATAATGCAAAATGTAAAAAGTTTCACTGGATATAACTCAAATAAATTTTTCAATAAGAATCACTATAACCAATATAAGTTATGTTTGTACTGTACAGTATACCAAAATACTAGAGGGACACTAAGTGTTGTGCAGACCTCTGCCGTGGCAGATAATTTCTTGACCTAGATCTTTGACCTAACATGTATTAATTGGCATGGATTTTCATACAGTCAAATATGACCCAAATTTGAAGTCTCTGTGACAACGATGTCAAAACTTATGGCTGATTACGTGAATTGGGACATTTTGCTTGACCGTGACCTTGACCTTCCAAAATTTAATAAGTTCTAGGTTTTTACATAACAGTTAATCACTGCAAGTTTCATTACTCTATGATTAAAATTGTGGTCATGAAGCTGTTTACAAATACACACACACAAACAATCATACAAACAGGGGTAAAACATAACCTCCTTCCAACTTCTTTGGTGGAAGTAATAAACCAAAAGAACTAGACAGTGAGTGGTTAGAGATAATTATCACCCTATAGTATCCTTCCAATTTGAAAGATACAACTAATTAGGAGATACATTATATACTGAGACAAATTTATTAAAAATTCACCTAAGAGAAACAATCACCGTTTCTAAACTCTGAGTATAATAATAAGAGAGGGAATACAAACTAGTCTAAACGACTAGTGTTCTTAACGAAAATAGGAACTGATCTCTTTCTACAGTAATAACTTATACATAAACAATAGTAAACATTCCCCAGTACTTGTTATGTCTCTGCTTTACAATATTCTCTTGAAATAACTAATTTTTGAAACACCTTAGGTTCAACCATTTATTTGCAAAAAAGAAATGTGCAAGAAATACTTTTTTATAATTGAATATAACAATCAACTATTCCAGTACCTGATAGAGGTCTACGATACTTCTCAGCCATTCTGCCGACGTACTCCTCCCGGTTCTGACGGCGTAATTCTTCATAGGTCGTATAATTCTGCGGTGACGCAGTGTTGCTTTCAGTATACGGGTTCAATGCTTTAAAAGAAGAAATTCATCACTCGGACATCATTCAATAAATGAGTTTGCTATCCTAACTCTATTGTTTATATTTGTAAATGACATTTCTGGTTCTTCATTCACATTAATAACTGGCACTTTTTTAACCCTTTTACCCCCCGGCTATTTGGAACTTTCCAATAACCCCCAGGGGTTATTTTTTTTCCAGCACATTTTGCAGTATATTTTTTTTTAAATGGCTCTACCAGCCTTAAATTTCGTCATAGAGAGGTCAGGTTGGTCTCATTCTCTTGGAAAATGCCAGAATTTTCTCAAAAAAATTATCAAAAATATGCAGAAAAAAATGTAAATAGCAGTTTTTTGCAAGGACACACCGGTACGTCCATGGGGGTAAAGGGATGAGTTTTGTGAAATGTACCAGTACGTCCTTAGGGGGTAAAAGGGTTAAGTACAAAAAATGTTATCGTGGAGAAGGGGTTAATATATTCAGAAGGTCCTCAACTTACAAAATTAATAAGTTCCAAGATGATGTTTGTAAATCAAATTGTTCTAACATTTTGACCTAGGGTACGACTAAAGTGAATCTCATGCTTATGACTCCCAGGTACAAAAGTCAACAAAAATCAGGTTTCATATGAAATAGATATCAGGTTATTAAAAATGTCGTTTTGCTTACTGTATCAAATGATATAGTAGTTTATTACCGTATTTCTTTATCTTATCTTTGTTACTTTCGGTTGGATTTGTTTATATGTCCGGATGTTTGTAAGGACCTTATATAATAAAATTATACAATTTCTGCTATCTAAAATAAAAATTCAATACTGTACTTAAAAAGTCATTTGTTCATTTTCTGGAAATATAGTTTAGTTGCTTGTTACTCAACGGAAAATCAGCACTGACAATAAAGTATTTGAAAAAAAATTAACATTTATCTAAAGGTGACAAATATATGTGAAACTCAAGGGATTTTAGCAATCCCAATGTCTCGAGAGGCAGATTACGGCAATAAAATTTCTGTATCAGATAACCTACAGCTCCTACCGGCAACAACTTCTACTTACTTTTCCTTTATTACTTTATGAAGCTTCATCTGTGGTGGATAATGTGGGAGGGTGGGCTGTGGCACCCTAGCAGTACCAGCTGAACTCGGTTGAGTCCCTTGTTAGGCTGGAGGAACGTAGAGAGTAGAGGTCCCTTTTTTTGTTTTGTTTCATTTGTTGATGTCGGCTACCCCCCAAAATTGGGGGAAGTGCCTTAGTATATGTATGTACTTTATCTTTTTCCGCTTTATAGTAAAACTTATCCCAATTTAACCAGAGCCAATTTTCAATTCTTATTCAAATAAAATCTATGATAATCAATTTGGAAGATTTGGTCTTTATCGATAGAGTATACTGTAAATTATTATCATTATGATGACAATAACAACAACAATAATAACAAGATAGATAACATGAAGAAGAAGGAAACTAAAGCCACTATTACAAAATCAAACTAGTCTTGCACTGACAAACTTTTTAATGATATTTTTTATCAAACAAACCTGCAATCACAATGAGAAACGGAGAATAATAAGTCTAAAGTTTTCATAAGGAAAGCATCCCCGTTTGGAGATTCAAAACAGAAATAAATTAAACTTTCAGATGGAAATAAGTAAGAATATCAAATCACATTAAAACCATTAAATCATAAAGGGAGACTTATGTGGTTGGTTCAAAAAGAAAAACATTTTGCCTAATTCGAAACGTTGAATAATCCCGACTTCATTATTCCTCAGTTAGGTAATTCATATTTGGTAATCACTGCAGATATATATGAATGCAGTTACACAAATCCCTCTACAGTACTATGCAACAACGTGCAAATGAACCAAAGTAAACTGCAATAATTATCAGGAATTAGCGAGTAGAATATCCAACGATGTCGCCGCTAGCGGCTCCAGGGAAGATCTGAGGAATCATGGAATGGTTCCAGGTACCACCTCACTGGAGGGCGCGCAGGTGGTACACCTGGCTATCCAATCAGCGATTAGTGCGAGTTTTGAATTTTCTGCTGTGACGTCAGGGATGTAAGCTATATATATATAACTACCGGGTAAGTCTTATGTTTAAAATGAACAGTTAATGAAGTAAAAAGTTACCCATTATCAAGACATCAAAAAAAAAAATGGACCTTCTAAACAACTAAATCTAATTTCTTATCTTTAATATAGCTCATCAAATGTATAAACTATACAGTAATACAGTACAGAAGTTCCTCAACTAACAAACTTGATGGGTTCCCAGAAGCTGTTTGTAAATCGAATTGTTTGAAAGGCAAATTATGTTAAATTTTAGCCTAATGTAGGCCCAACCTGAATCCCATGCCTATGATTTCCAGCTACAAAGGTCAACAAAAAGTCGGGTTTCGTATGAAATAGATATCACGTTATTACAAATATCGTTTTGCTTGTTTATAGTCGATGTCTCACAGGATTGTAGAAACAGGAGAGGGGGTTCCCAGCCCCCTCGTCCCGTCCTTTTTAGTCGCCTCTTACGACACGCAGGGATAACGTTGGCGCTATTCTAATTGTTTTTATGCCCCCGCTTCATCTGTGGTGGATAACAGGGGAGGGTGGACTGTGCCACCCTAGCAGTACCAGCTGAACTCGGTTGAGTCCCTTGTCAGGCTGGGAGGAATGTAGAGAGTAGAGGTCACCTTTTTGTTTTTGTTTCATTTGTTGATGTCGGCTACCCCCCCCCCAAAAAAAAAAATTGGGGGAAGTGCCTTGGTATATGTATGTATGTATGTTTTCCTTGCTGTGTTAAATGATATAATATTGTTTTATAACAGTACTTCTTTATCTCATCTTTGTTATTTTCAGTAGGATTTGTATTTGTATCCCCAAATGGTTGTAAGGTGGGGACATTCTGTACATTATATAACTGCTGAAAGAGAATGTGTACTGTACTGTACATACATGCATTCACTAACCTATTAACCCTTTTACCCCCAAAAGAACGTACTGGTACGTTTAAAAAAACTCATCCCTTTATCCACATGGACGTACCGGTGCGTCCTTGCAAAAAACTGCTATTTAAATTTTTTCTTGCATATTTTTTATAATTTTTTGAGAAAATTCAGGCATTTTCCAAGAGAATGAGACCAACCTGACCTCTCTATGATGAAAATTAAAGCTGTTAGAGCAATTTATAAAAATATACTGCAAAATGTGCTGGGAAAAAAATAGCCCCTGGGGGGTTAAGGGTTGGAAAGTTCCAAATAGCCTGGGGGTATAAGGGTTAATCAGAAATCATCAAAAGCTCTCGTTTAAAAAAGGAAAAGATATGCGGTACAATCAAGTACTTACAATCAGTAACACCTCGTTCATAATCATCCAATCCTTCATTATACAAATCTGGCCTGTGATCGTCGAAAATGGGCTGACGTGGATGTTGAGGCTCAGAATCACTTGATGGAATGGCTACTGTAAAACCTGGCTCCATAGACAAGCTGAAATAAAATTAAATACATCATCATCTCCAATCGTATTTTACTAAAGTTTTTCATCGTCTTTTTTGAAAAATGAGAAGAATCTCTTGACACTAAAATTTCTAGACAGGATATCTGAAATGAGATAGTTTTTCTGCTCAGCTGGAATTAGTGCCCTGTTCTTTATTTTTTCTTATGAAACATTCCACAGTATCTTAAATTTGTTTAGTAGTATGTCATCGTATCTTAACCCTTTTACCCCCAAAGGACGTACAGTACTGATACGTTTCACAAAACTCATCCCTTTACCCCCATGGACGTACCGCTACGTCCTTGCAAAAAACTGCTATTTACATTTTTTTTTTGCATATTTTTGATAATTTTTTGAGAACCTTCAGGCATTTTCCAAGAGAATGAGACCAACCTTACCTCTCTCTGACGAAAATTAAGGCTGTTAGAGCAATTTAAAAAAAATATACTGCAAAATGTGCTTGAAAAAAAATAACCCCTGGGGGTTAAGGGTTGGAAAGTTCCAAACAGCCTGGGGGTAAAAGGGTTAAAAACTAAAACATCTAGGAGAGAATATTTTATCTGAAATCAATCTAGCATTAATGATACAACTACAGTATTGTAATAAATAAATACAATTCAAACAAGTACAAGATTCATTCCCTGCAAGGCTAATTTCTTTGATGAAAAATAAACAAAAACTGTACTCTATAACTTACGATTCTTGGAATCCGACCCTTCCCTTTCGCTTCCGTAAGGCCTCTCCCACAGGGCTATCAGGAAGTCTCATGAGTTTTTCAGCGCACGCATTCTGATAGGAGAATTTCCCGGCAAAGTACCCGAGGAGGGCAGCTCCTAGCATTTTGGGAGAGTACCCATATCTTTCACTAACCTTCAAAACACCTGGAATATAAATTGAACAGTTAAATCACTATACAATAAAGGTAACAGGATTTAATTCTAAAATCACTCTTTTAGAAAGCTTCAAAAGTAATTGGAAAGTTTTGTAAATAAAAAAAGTTATACAGATTTCAATGATATATATGGATGTATGTACATATGTATATATGTACAGAAAGTCCTCAACTTACTTAACCCTTTTACCGCCAATGGACGTACCGGTACGTTTCACAAAACTCATCCCTTTACCCTCATGGACGTCCTGGTACGTCCTTGCAAAAAACTGCTATTTACATTTTTTTTGCATATTTTTTATAACTTTATGAGAAACTTCGGGCATTTTCCAAAAGAACGAGACCAACCTGACCTCTCTATGATGAAAATTAAGGCTGTTAGAGCAATTTAAAAAATATATATTGCAAAATATGCTTGAAAAAAAAAAAAAAAAACGCCTGGGGGTTAAGGGTTGGAAAGTTTCAAATAGCCTGGGAGTAAAAGGGTTAATAGGTTCCAAGAAGCTGTTTGTAAGTCAAATTTTGTTAAATTTTGGCATAGGATATGCTTCACCTAACTCACATGCCTATAATTTTCAGTTGCAAAAGTCAACAAATAGTTCTGTTTCATACTGGAAGTGTCGTCTTGCTATTGCCTTAAATTATATGATATTGTTTTACAGTATAAGAATTTCATTATGACTTATTTTATGTACTAACTAATACGCGCTCCAGAAATGCATAGTTAGACAAATACAGGCAGCATCATGTTGTGAAACTTTTCACCCCTACCTGTGCTGCGTAATAATCATACCTCAAGTGTACATAAACAGTAATAATTGCCTATCAAGAACAAAACCTTCAAACAGACGTAGATTTAATACTCTATGACTAAGGTACTCACAGGAGCATCAAAACCCAAGTCATGAGGTAAAGAGAAGGGGAAATAAGCTAACGTGGAAGAAATTTCAATCAGTCCTAAAGCTACATAAGGAAACACCAGTCAATCAAATCAAGGAAAAGGACTATCATGAATACAGGGAGGACTGAAGAACAAAAAAGTGAAAAGCGCACATGCTAAGGAAGTGAGTTAGAAGGTGACAAAGGTTGAATTTGACCAGAAATTTCTGAAGGTTGCAATTGTAACGAGCATAGAACCCACATATGAGACCCAAGGCTGAAAACCAATAACTATGCAATGGAAAAATTTGACTATACTGTATACACAACATGATTTACTTAGTTTCCTTCTTAGAAGCTGACTGTCTAGGTGCCAAAAATACGAAGTCAATGAGAGAAATTAAAACGTATAGTAAAAATCTTAAGCCACATCAACAGCTCTAATAAAGGTAACAACAGCATTTGTTCATGCAAAATGCTACGACATACCTTTCCTCATAGCTATGAAAGCAGCTGTTGTAAGGGCAGCAGCCATGGGAACACAGCGATAATAGAACGATTCTATGTTGCATTCTCTAAGCACACGTAATTCTTCCTGATTGAAAACTGGCTTCTGTAGGAGAAAAGACAAAAGTAAAAAATTTATGATAATCAAGTTATAACTACATTAAAAGCTTTATATGGTCACTGATGTTTACTTATGTGATTACAAACAGATAAACTATTGAATAGGCTATCATCAAAAATAATAATGTACTAATTTCTCTTAAGCGGTTAGATTCTACAGCAAGCATTCTCCCAATTCCACACAAATATCGGCAATTTTTTCTAGAGTAGAGCATAAGCTTTCTTCTGATCCACGTATACCATAGGCAGTACTTGTTCTTTATTACTGTACCAAACTTTCAAAATAAATACCTTGGTTGTATCTTTATAAAAATGTCATTTTCTCAAAAATAGATATCTAAAAAAAATATTCATTGTATGCAAACAACTGTACAGTAGTGGTATGGAGGCAAATATATGAAATTTTAAGGTGATTTGTATTTTCTCTAGGTATACAAAAATATAAATAATTTCAGATATGTATCACTTTTTCCTCACCCTCAGTGGTCACTTCACATTAAATCACTGCATCACACACCAAAGTTCTAATTAAATCTTTCTAATTAAACTTATATTGCAAAAAGGAAATTATTTATCCACTTATAAACAGAAAATACACTCATGAATAAATAAATCAGTACCGGTAATTAACTTCGTCTCAGGTAAACTCTATGTCAGACTTCGTTATGAACCAAATTTTTTTCCTCCATTGATGAAATCCACTTCGCTTCTTTGCTTTGCCTATCTCTGGCTAACTATCAAATTCATTAATGAGGTAGTTAACGACAGTTGGTGGGCGTTACTCTTCACTTTTGACTTTCAGCTCAGGACTGAGAGGTGTGGTTGATGTGGGAAGTTTAACTTTAAAGGACTCAAGTTTATATAACTTGGAAAAATACAAATTACAGTATTGTGCTTTTGAAATTACTTATTTGTTTCTAAGCACATGCAAATATTTTGTCCTTCAAAATAAGGGGAGTCACTTACTGGTTGGGAAATGTCGTTTATTTTTGTCTGAAATATGATATGGAGCTAATTTAGTTTTACGATTTACGAAATGTTATGATTTAGTGTTGGGAAGCAAACACGGGGATGAGACTTAGTCTTAGGGTAAGCTAAGGATAGGGCAGTCTAAGGGGAGGTTAGCAGGAAGCTGGGTAGGTGGGTAAGGATATGGCTCCAAGGTTTGGTTAGGTGAGGTGAGGTACCTTAGGTTAGGTGATGTTCTTGTGTTTGTTTCTCTTTTAAAATGTGCTTTTTCAGTTATCAAGTTTGAAATTTTACATTCAGTCTGTCCCCTCCAACTACAAAGGCTCTGGGTTTAGAACCGTTGTCATGTTAGAACATGACAAAGATTACTTAGCTCGTGTTATAACACTGCAATTTATCCATACGGTAGTTACTGCACATTACTATCTGGATAACTCCAGTAGGTCATTTCCAAAAGAAGTATTGAGGAGTAAAAATTTATTTTGTGTCCAAATATGATAATTCAACATAAAAGTAGGAATAGAAAAAGTAATTAAAGATGGAGCTTTTGTATTTCAGAGGCCAGTTCCACCTGGTTGCACAAAAAATGGATATCAACTAACCTAAACTTTACCCCATAACCTACAAGCAGTGTCCTTACCTACTTACCTAACAGAGAAGGGGCTAACGCCCCCTGCGACCCCCTTAGACTGCCGTATTCTAAGTCAGCCGTCATCATACATACAGGTGGCAGCTAAAAGGAGCCTTTGTATATCATCGGCCAGTTCCTCCCGGGTGGATTAAAAATGGACATCAACTAACCTCAACTTCCCCCCCCTAACCTAACCTACAAGCCGTGTCCTTACCTACTTATCTAACGGGGGGGGGGGGAGGGGGCTAACACCCCCTGCGATCCCCCTTACACTGCCGTCTTCTAAGTCAGCCGTCATCATACATACATACGCGAGTCCACAGAGCCTTTGTATATCAACGGCCAGTTCCTTCCGTGTGGATTAAAAATGGACAGAATCTAACCTAACTTTAGCCCATAACCTACAAGCTGTATCCTTCCCTACTTCCATAACGTGGGGGGGGGTTAAAATAAATGAATACATGGCATTTGGACTGGATAGGCTTCGCTTGGGCTTACTAGAGGTTTTTATACGAAGAAAAGTGCTTGGTTATATAATTAAGAAAAAAAAAATATCAACAAGCCTGACCTTACGAAGACGACCTCAGACTACGTAACTTATACGTAACCTATAAAAAAACGCCTCTCTCCCGGCAATTCCTTTTAATCTTATTTTAATGCAGGTCAATACACGTGTAGTTAATACAAGACACATATATATACTTACAAACTGCTGATCTGGAGTAGGGGGTCCGGCAGGAGGATATCCCTGTTCAGAGGATGTCATGTTTACAAATTCGCATTACCGTTTCGCAATCTAATCTTGCAAGAGCTTCTTCTTCTTGCCGGCAAAGGTCGGGTTTTCTGCGTGAAGTCTGCGACGCAAAATTATTATTATTATTATTATTATTATTATTATTATTATTATTATTATTATTATTATTACTAGCTAAGCTACAACCCTAGTTGGAAAAGCAAGATGCTATAAGCCCAAGGACTCCAACAGAGGAAAACTAGCCCAGTGAGGAAAGGAAATAAGGAAATAAATAAACGATATAATAAGTAATGAAAATTAGAATAAAATACTTTAAAAACATTAACACTATTCTAAAATATTTAGCATATAAACTATAAAAGGACTTATGTCAGCCTGTTCAACATAAAAAATAAACGATATAAGTAATGAAAATTAAAATAAAATACTTTAAAAACATTAACACTATTCCAAAATATTTAGCATATAAACTATAAAAGGACTTATGTCAGCCTGTTCAACATAAAAACATTTGCTGCAACTTTGAACTTTTGAAGTTCTAATTATTCAACTACCCGATTAGGAAGATCATTCCACTACTTGGTCACAGCTGGAATAAAACTTCTAGAGTACTGGGTAGTATAGAGCCTCATGATGGAGAAGGTCTGACTATTAGAATTAACTGTATGGCTAGTATTACGAACATGATGGAACTGTCCAGGAAGATCTGAATGTAAATGATGGTCAGAATTAATTTTATATATATATATATATATATATATATATATATATATATATATATATATATATATATATATATATATAATCTTATGCAACATGCATAATGAACTAATTGAACGATGGTGCCAAAGGTTAATATCTAGATCAGGAATAAGATTAATAAGATTAAATAAGAATAAAGGGAAGGAAATTGGATATCATACTTTATTATTATCATTATTATTATTATTATTATTATTATTATTATTATTATTATTTCTCTTGCTATTTTGAAGTTTTATCCTCATTGTTATTTTCTAGTTTTTCTAGTTTATATAAGAAAGATTTATTTTAATGTTATTATTGTTCTTAAACTTCTCTTGTAGTTTTTTCATATTTCCTTTACTCACTGGGATATTATTCCTGTTGGAGCCCTTAAGCTTATTGCATCCTTCTTTTCCAACTAGGATTGTAGCTTAGCAAGTAATAATAATAATAATAATAATAATAATAATAATAATAATAATAATAATAATAAGCTACAAAGTTAGTTGGAAAAGCAGGATGCTATAAGCCTAAGGGCTCCAACAGGGAAAAATAGCCCAGTGAGGAAAGGGAACAAGGAACAAATAAACTACAATGGGGGTAATGAATAATTAAAATAAAGGGTACGCTGGAAATGGAAAAATTTAAAACACTTAGAAGCAAATAAGGGAAAACCTGGTTGAGGATTCCTGCTATTTTTTTATCGTAAAACTGACGAAAAAAAAAAGCAACGTTTAAAGTACAGGAAATGTGAAGTCATATAAAACCCACATGCTTAGAGAGCATTACCTACAAAATTGCAATGCATAATTATTTACCTTATAATTTTCTTGTATAGTTCTTTCCACTAAAGATTACCAGGGGAATATATAGCATTCTATCCTCATTTTTTCTAATGAGGCGCATTTGCACCGACTCGCAACGGTACCCTTTTAGCTCGGAAAAGTTTCCTGCTTTCTGATTGGTTAGAAATATCTTGTCCAACCAATCAGCGATCAGGAAACTTTTCTGAGCTAAAGGGGCACCCAAGCGAGTTGGTGTAAATCTGCCTCGCTAAAAAGAGCAGTGGAATATACAACATTCTATACTCAATTTTTTTAATGAGGCGCATTTGCACTGACTCGCAGCGGTGCCCTTTTAGCTTGGAAATGTTTCCTGCTTTCTGATTGGTTAGAATTATCTTGTCCAACCAATCAGCGATCAGGAAACTTTTCTGAGCTAAAGGGGCACCACAGCGAGTTGGTGTAAATCTGCCTCGCTAAAAAGAATTGAATATAGATTGGATTCAAAACTTTGTACCAAAAAGCCACTTAACGTCTCCGTGCAACTGCAGTTGCCTTGTGAAGGAAATGTTGAGAGGTTATACAGCAAGATGCGATAACTGAAGCGGGAATAGAGTAAAGTAGAAAGCTAAACGGTGAATTCAGCTAAGGGCCTGAGCTATGCATTGACGAAGATACTATATTATATGTTTTGATGTACATAGTACGTTGAAGAACATTTTTTTGAGCTATTAAAACGAAGGAAATGAGTAAACCTATAAAATGATGTACCTATATCGTGAAAGATGATTTGCATACAAACGGCCTCAACATTCGAGAGAGAGAGAGAGAGAGAGAGAGAGAGAGAGAGAGAGAGAGAGAGAGAGAGAGAGAGAGAGAGAGAGATTACACACCTCAAGATATTATTATTATTATTATTATTATTATTATTATTATTATTATTATTATTATTAGCCAAGCTACAACCCTAGTTGGCAAAGCAAGATGCTATAAGCCCAAGAGCTTCAACAGAGAAAAATAGCCCAGCGAAGAAAGGTAATAAGGAAATAAATAAATGAGGAGAACAAATTAACAATAATTCATTCTAAAAACAGGAACAACGTCAAAACATATATGTCATAAATAAACTATAAGAAGACTTATGTCCGCCCCTTCAACATAAAATCATTTGCTGCAACTTTGGACTTTTGAAGTTATACCGATTCAACTACCCGATTAGTTAGATCATTCCACAACTTGGTTACAGCTGGAATAAAACTTCTAGAATACTGTCTAGTATTGAGCCTCATGATGGAGAAGGCCTGTTTTGGATACGAACGGCCTCAACATTCGAGAGAGAGAGAGAGAGAGAGAGAGAGAGAGAGAGAGAGAGAGAGAGAGAGAGAGAGAGAGAGAGAGAGAGATTACAAACCTCAAGATATGCAAGCATACAAAGAGAGAGAGAGAGAGAGAGAGAGAGAGAGAGAGAGAGAGAGAGAGAGAGAGAGAGAGAGAGAGAGAGAGAGGGAGAGAGAGAGAGTGAGAAAGAGAGATTACAAACCTCAAGATATGCAAGCATAAAAAAGAGAGAGAGAGAGAGAGAGAGAGAGAGAGAGAGAGAGAGAGAGAGAGAGAGAGAGAGAGAGAGAGAGAGAGAGAGAGAGAGTGAGAAAGAGAGATTACAAACCTCAAGATATGCAAGCATAAAAAAAAAAGAGAGAGAGAGAGAGAGAGAGAGAGAGAGAGAGAGGAGAGAGAGAGAGAGAGAGAGAGAGAGAGAGATTACAAACCTCAAGATATGCAAGCATAAAAAAAAGAGAGAGTGAGAGAGAGAGAGAAGAGAGAGAGAGAGAGACGAGAGGAGAGAGAGAGAGAGAGAGAGAGAGAAGAGAGAGAATTACAAGCCTCAAGATATGCAAGAACACAAATACACAAAAACAAAAACAAAATTAACAAAAACGTCAAATTTATTGTGCCAATCTCACTTTCAATATATGATTATTTTATACGCCCTCTTAATCTTATCTTCATCTGATCTATTATTATTTCTTTGCTATCTTGCATGGTCTTATCAGGCAAAGCTTTACCCTATCATTAACGATAATATGTCAAGGTCTAGTTGGTACTGGCGTAACAGTAGATCTCAAACCTGTGTTATGTGTACTAACTAATTCACATTATTAGAAGGAACATCCAATTTGAGGAACTTTTCCTTAGAAAGGGATTTTGCACTATAAGTAGGATCCTTTGCAATTTGAAGATGAGTATAAGTGTGTATTTTCTGTGTAGTTATGTGTACTAGCTAATTCACATTGTGTGTGTAGTTATGTGTACTAGCTAATTCACATTATTTAAGGAATATCCAATTCGAGGAACTTTTCCCTAGAACGGGATTTTTAAACTATAAGTAGAGTCCCTTTGCAATGTGAAGATGAGAATAAGTGTGTATTTTGTGTGTAGCTATGTGTACTAACTAATTCACATTATTTGAAGGAATATCCAATTTGAGGAACTTTTCCGGAGAACGGATTTTGCACTATAAGTAGAGTCCTTTGCAATTTGAAGATGAGTATAAGTGTGTATTTTGTGTGTAGCTATGTGTACTAACTAACTCACATTATTTGAAGGAATATCCAATTTGAGGAACTTTTCCGGAGAACGGGATTTTAAACTATAAGTAGAGTCCTTTGCAATGTGAAGATGAGTATGAGTGTGTATTTTGTGTGTAGCTATGTGTACTAACTAATTCACATTATTTGAAGGAATATCCAATTTGAGGAACTTTTCCGGAGAACGGGATTTTAAACTATAAGTAGAGTCCTTTGCAATGTGAAGATGAGAATAAGTGTGTATTTTGTGTGTAGCTATGTGTACTAACTAATTCACATTATTTGAAGGAATCACCAATTTGAGGAACTTTTCCTTAGAACGGGATTTTAAACTATAAGTAGATTCCTTTGCAATTTGAAGATGAGTATAAGTGTGTATTTTGTGTGTAGTTTATGTGTACTAACTAATTCACACTTTTGAAGGAATATCCAATATGAGGAACTTTTCCGGAGAACGGATTTTGCACTATAAGTAGAGTCCTTTGCAATTTGAAGATGAGTATAAGTGTGTATTTTGTGTGTAGCTATGTGTACTAACTAATTCACATTATTTGAAGGAATATCCAATTTGAGGAACTTTTCCGGAGAACGGGATTTTAAACTATAAGTAGAGTCCCTTTGCAATGTGAAGATGAGAATAAGTGTGTGTTTTGTGTGTAGCTATGTGTACTAACCTAATTCACATTATTTGAAGGAATATCCAATTTGAGGAACTTTTCCGGAGAACGGATTTTGCATTATAAGTAGAGTCCTTTGCAATTTGAAGATGAGTATGAGTGTGTATTTTGTGTGTAGCTATGTGTACTAACTATTCACATTATTTGAAGGAGTATCCAATTTGAGGAAAAATTTCCTTAGAACGGGATTTTAAAACTATAAATTGAGTCCTTTGCAATTTGAAGATGAGTACAAGTGTTTATTTTATGTGTAGTTATGTGTACTAGCTAATTCACATTATTTGAAGGAATCACCAATTTGAGGAACTTTTCCTTAGAACGGGATTTTAAACTATAAGTAGATTCCTTTGCAATTTGAAGATGAGTATAAGTGTGTATTTTGTGTGTAGCTATGTGTACTAACTAATTCACATTATTTGAAGGAATATCCAATTTGAGGAACTTTTCCGGAGAACGGATTTTGCATTATAAGTAGAGTCCTTTGCAATTTGAAGATGAGTATGAGTGTGTATTTTGTGTGTAGCTATGTGTACTAACTAATTCACATTATTTGAAGGAGTATCCAATTTGAGGAAAATTTCCTTAGAACGGGATTTTAAACTATAAATTGAGTCCTTTGCAATTTGAAGATGAGTACAAGTGTTTATTTTATGTGTAGTTATGTGTACTAGCTAATTCACATTATTTGAAGGAATCACCAATTTGAGGAACTTTTCCTTAGAACGGGATTTTAAACTATAAGTAGATTCCTTTGCAATTTGAAGATGAGTATAAGTGTGTATTTTGTGTGTAGTTATGTGTACTAACTAATTCACACTATTTGAAGGAATATCCAATATGAGGAACTTTTCCGGAGAACGGGATTTTGCATTATAAGTAGAGTCCTTTGCAATTTGAAGATGAGTATAAGTGTGTATTTTCTGTGTAGTTATGTGTACTAGCTAATTCACATTATTTGAAGGAATATCCAATTTGAGGAACTTCTCCTTAGAACGGGATTTTTAACTATAAGTAGAGTCCTTTGCAATTTGAGGATGACTATACGTGTGTATTTTGTGTGTATTTAAGTCAGTAAATGGTTAATTTGGTGACTCAGATCTTCAGATCTTCCTGGACAATTCCATCCTGTTCGTAATACTAGGCAGGCAGTTAATTCTAATAGCCAGGCCTTCTCCATCATGAGGCTCAGTGCTACACAATATTCTAGAAGTTTTATTCCAGCTGTGACCAAGTTGTGGAATGATCTTCCTAATCGGGTAGTTGAATCGGTAGAACTTCAAAAGTTCAAAGTTGAAGCAAATGTTTTTTATGTTGAACAGGCTGACGTAAGTCTTTTTATAGTTTATATATGACATATCTGTTTTGACGTTATTACTGTTTGTAGAATGATTTATTGTTAATTTGTTCTCATCATTTATTTATTTCCTTATTTCCTAATTTCCTTTCTTCACGGGGCTATTTTTCCTGTTGGAGCCCTTGGGCTTAAAGCATCTTGCTTTTCCAACTAGGGTTGTAGCTTGGCTAGTAATAGTAATAATAATAATAATAATAATAATAATAATAATAATAATAATAATAATAATAATAATAATAATAGAATTCCATCATTGGCAAGTTGCCTTCTTTTTCAAAACAGCCATTTTTTATGGTCAATTCTTTCCTGAAAGGGTTAGACCTATTTGGCATTCGTAA
>NC_090747.1:104091818-104094318 GCF_036898095.1 Palaemon carinicauda | reverse complement strand
TTTGCATTATAAGTAGAGTCCTTTGCAATTTGAAGATGAGTATAAGTGTGTATTTTCTGTGTAGTTATGTGTACTAGCTAATTCACATTATTTGAAGGAATATCCAATTTGAGGAACTTCTCCTTAGAACGGGATTTTTAACTATAAGTAGAGTCCTTTGCAATTTGAGGATGACTATACGTGTGTATTTTGTGTGTATTTAAGTCAGTAAATGGTTAATTTGGTGACTCAGATCTTCAGATCTTCCTGGACAATTCCATCCTGTTCGTAATACTAGGCAGGCAGTTAATTCTAATAGCCAGGCCTTCTCCATCATGAGGCTCAGTGCTACACAATATTCTAGAAGTTTTATTCCAGCTGTGACCAAGTTGTGGAATGATCTTCCTAATCGGGTAGTTGAATCGGTAGAACTTCAAAAGTTCAAAGTTGAAGCAAATGTTTTTTATGTTGAACAGGCTGACGTAAGTCTTTTTATAGTTTATATATGACATATCTGTTTTGACGTTATTACTGTTTGTAGAATGATTTATTGTTAATTTGTTCTCATCATTTATTTATTTCCTTATTTCCTAATTTCCTTTCTTCACGGGGCTATTTTTTCCTGTTGGAGCCCTTGGGCTTAAAGCATCTTGCTTTTCCAACTAGGGTTGTAGCTTGGCTAGTAATAGTAATAATAATAATAATAATAATAATAATAATAATAATAATAATAATAATAATAATAATAATAATAGAATTCCATCATTGGCAAGTTGCCTTCTTTTTCAAAACAGCCATTTTTTATGGTCAATTCTTTCCTGAAAGGGTTAGACCTATTTGGCATTCGTAATTTTTCAAAATCAAAGTATCTTTTTATTATCAAATTTCTCCAAAAGGAGGGGGGGGGGGGGCGCCCATCTAGGCTCCGTTATAGTCATTGTTTATCTTGCTTCCTCTGGCGTGCTGTTTTTTTTTCTTTCTTTCTTTCTTTTATTCAAGATGTGGCTTCTCCATTGATGTGCTGTATTATTATTATTATTATTATTATTATTATTATTATTATTATTAGCCAAACTACAACCCTAGTTGGAAAAGCAATATGCTATCAATCCAAGGGCTCCAACAGGGAAAAATAGCCTAGTGAGGAAAGGAAAGATGGAAATGAATAAACGATATAAGTAATGAAAAATTAAGACCCTTTGAATATATTGCAAGCTGCGTTTGTTTACATATCACAAACCTCAAAGTTATAAATTGAGTCCATTTTGGATATTTACAGCATCAAAATTGCAACATCTGATTTACATAAAAAAATAGAAAAGAAAAAATAAATAAACTTGAATTGAGAAGGTAATTAGTCAAGACAAATGCTATAAAAATACTGTAGAATGCATAACATGACTAAAGTAATTATTATTATTGTTATTATAAAATACTGTACAATGCACAACATGACTAAAACTAATTATCATTATTGTTATTACTAAGCTACAACCCTAGTTGGAAAAGTAGGATGCTATATATGCCCTAAGGCTCCAACATGGAAAACACCCCAATGAGGAAAAGCAATAAGACAACAAATAGTGCCTGCGTGTACCCTCAAGCAAGAAAACTCTAACCAAAGACAGTGGAAGACTAAGATGCAGAGGCTATGGCACTACCAAAGACTAGAGAATCTTCAAATTTTACTTTAGAATTAAGCATTAAATTAGATATGAAAGCATAAAAAATCTTAAAGGGTGCAAGATAATGGAGTAGGATTTGTTATTTAAAATAATATAAAGGTTATGGCATACCAAACATCAAATAACATTGGGCGTAATGTTTTCGAATGCATCCAGTCCATATTTTACAAATTAATTATTAACACATGATTTTTTTTATATTCAGTTACTTATTCGTCACACAAGCCTTATAACTAATGTAATGTCTGAACTGAATATGGATAAATTCTGTCTAATGCTACACATCAGGGTACTGACTACAGGTAAAAATCTCTCTCTCTCTCTCTCTCTCTCTCTCTCTCTCTTCCCGTTCCAAGAAATGCGTATTTTGCCTAATGCTACACATCAGGGTACTGACTACAGGTAAAGATCTCTCTCTCTCTCTCTCTCTCTCTCTCTCTCTCTCTTCTCGTTCTAAGAAATGCGTATTTTGCCTAATGCTACACATCAGGGTACTGGATACAGGTAAAAATCTCTCTCTCTCTCTCTCTCTCTCTCTCTCTCTCTCTCTTCTCGTTCTAAGAAATGCGTATTTTTGCCTAATGCTACACATCAGGGTACTGGCTACAGGTAAAAATCTCTCTCTCTCTCTCTCTCTCTCTCTCTCTCGTTCTAAGAAATGCGTATTTTGCCTAATGTTACACATCAGGGTACTGACTACAGGCAAAGATCTCTCTCTCTCTCTCTCTCTCTCTCTCTCTCTTCTCGTTCTAAGAAATGCGTATTTTGCCTAATGCTACACATCAGGGTACTGACTACAGGCAAAGATCTCTCTCTCTCTCTCTCTCTCTCTCTCT
>NC_090747.1:104061818-104081818 GCF_036898095.1 Palaemon carinicauda | reverse complement strand
AGAGAGAATGATTTGAAGTTCTCTGGCATCCTGACATCGAAGGTCATTGACGCCGATATCGTTTATTATAGATAAAGATGAGAGAGAGAGAGCGAGAGAGATTTGAAGTTATCTAGTATCCTGACATCAAAGATCAATGACGCCGATATCGTTTATCATAAATAAAGATGAGAGAGAGAGAGAGAGAGAGAGAGAATTGAAGTTTTTATCATAAATAAAGATGAGAGAGAGAGAGAGAGAGAGAGAGAGAGAGAGAGAGAGAGAATTGAAGTTCTCTGGCATCATGACATCGAAGGTCTTTGACGCCGATATCGTTTATTATATATATATATATATATATATAGAGAGAGAGAGAGAGAGAGAGAGAGAGAGAGAGAGAGAGAGAATTGAAGTTCTCTGGCATCCTGATATCGAAGGTCATTGACGCCGATATCGTTTATTATAAATAAAGATGAGAGAGAGAGAGAGAGAGAGAGAGAGAGAGAGAGAGAGAGCTCTTGTGATTTACTTTCCGAAGGACTGAAATAACAAACCCTTTTTTTTACATTTTTTATTTGCTCCAGAAGCACTGTGCCCAATGAAACAAACTGAATTACTTAAAAAATAGAATAATCCTAATTTAGATATTTGGCAAATGCGTTATTATTCCTTCTGGTGATGCTAACAAAATTGAATTTGT
Organism: Palaemon carinicauda; assembly: GCF_036898095.1. NCBI lineage: Eukaryota > Metazoa > Arthropoda > Malacostraca > Decapoda > Palaemonidae > Palaemon > Palaemon carinicauda. The sequence goes on along the minus strand of NC_090747.1, from coordinate 104,081,139 downwards.
GTCTACATAAAGTACTTTAATTCTTTCTAGTTTTTGCTGTTTTTGAATCTAAATGTATCATGATATGTTAATGAAGTTCATATCCAGATGACCAATTCTCCTTCATGATAAACTTCAACATTCAATGATTCTTTTTTAAATAATTACTTAAAATATTTTTAGTAGATTCCAGTTGGAATCTACTTTACAGGGTGTTCTTTAAGTTCTGAGAATTTCTTCAGCAGATTCCCGTTGGAATCTCCCATGCTGAATCTTCTTTAAGTTGTACAATGAGAATCTCTTTAGTAAATTCCAGTTGGAATCTCCCTTGTTGATCTTCTTTAAGTTCTGAGAATCTCTTTCTCAGATTCCAGTTGGAATTTCCCTTGTTGATCTTTAAGTTCTGAGGCTCTCTTTAACAGATTCCAGTTGGAATATCCCTTGTTGATCTTCTTTAAGTTCTGAGAATCTCTTTCTCAGATTCCAGTTGGAATTAGCAGATGTTCTTTAAGTTGCGAGAATCTCTATAGCAGATTCCAGTTGGAATCTCCCTTGCAGATCTTCAAGTTCTGGGAATCTCTTTCGCAGATTCCAGTTGGAATTAGCAGATCTTCTTAAAGTTCCGAGAATCTCTATAGCAGATTCCAGTTGGAATCTCCCTTGTTAATCTTTGAGTTCTGGGAATCTCTTTCGCAGATTCCAGTTGGAATTAGCAGATCTTCTTTAAGTTCCGAGAATCTCTTTCTCAGATTCCAGTTGGAATCTCCCTTGTTGATCTTCTTTAAGTTCCAAGAATCTCTATAGCAGATTCCAGTTGGAATATCCCTTGCAGATCTTCTTTAAGTTCTGAGAATCTTTCTCAGATTCCAGTTGGAATTGGCAGATCTTCTTTAAGTTCCGAGAATCTCTATAGCAGATTCCAGTTGGAATATCCCTTGCAGATCTTTAAGTTCTGGGAATCTCTTTCTCAGTTTCCAGTTGAAATCTCCCTTGCAGAACCTTGTAAAATATACTCCAAAAAAAAAAAAGTTCCTGACTGCGACGCAGCAGCAGGCATGAACAACCAGGAACTGGGTATGAGGGTGAGGTCTGTCGAAGAATTATTCATAAACACGAATGGGATTAAAAAAAAAAAAAAAAAGCTGCACCAAGCGTGACCCAAGACGAAAAAAAAGTGCGATCATAACGAATTTCATAGTTCCTTCAGCGTTATATCGGTTGCCACGAATTATTAACCAACCAGCATCCTTCGAAATCTCCAAGGAGACGAAGGACGCTTAGGGTTCGTCTGATCTTCATGACATTCGACAGCAACAGAGGTACGAGATGGCGCTCCCGAGGACTACTGACGAGGAGGGTAGACGTAGTAGTTGAACATGTTCTCGAAGTGTTCGAAGCGGCTGGACTGGGGCTGGGGCTCGCCGCACTTGCGGACGTAGTCTTCGCACTCCTCGAAGGAGGCGGCGCCCTTCTCAATGCGCTCTCCGAGGCCTGACTTGTAGGAGTTGTAACGCTGTGGAGGTAGAGATGATAAACAGTTATATACAAAGTTAAACAAATGTCTTCCATCGTAACAAAAGCATGTTTGTGTATATATGTCTTCCATCGTAACAAAAGCATGTTTGTGTATATATGTCTCCCACCGTAACAAAAGCATGTTTGTGTATATGTCTTCCATCGTAACAAAAGCATGTTTGTGTATATGTCTTCCATCGTAACAAAAGCATGTTTGTGTATATATGTCTTCCATCGTAACAAAAGCATGTTTGTGTATACAGTATATGTCTTCCATCGTAACAAAAGCATATTTGTGTATATAATTATGAATGAGGAGAATATCACTTATCATAAATAAAAACTTATGATTAAATTCACCCGTTTGTTAGTGTTTGCACCAAGATTTCTATCAATCAAATGGTTGAAGGTATTGATACGACTTTTGAAACTTGGAGGTATTTAAGATCAGACTTAAGATATGCTTATTCAGAAACAGCTATATCAATAAATCAATGTAAGGTCAATTCGGAAAAAAATATAAACTTGAACTGACAAATCATAAGATGACCTCCATAATTGATAATTAATATAAGGTTAGACGGAAGGAGGACTCGAAGTGTTGTGTGTACATACATATCCTATATATAATCACATACACAAAATAGATAAAATATATTCATGTAAATTTTTTCAAAAATATTCCTTTATAAATAAACAACTTAATGAAACCTGAAGGATAAGCCTATCAGGCAATAGGATGGGTTGGAGAAAGGATGGAAATAGTCCTAAGGAATGGGGTATCAGATCCCCAAGGAGTTTCTTACGGGTTTGGGAAAGGAAGGAAAAAGTCCTAAAGACTGGGGTATCAAATCCTCAGGGACTTTCTGACGAGTTGAGGAAAGGAAGGAAAAAGTCCTAAGGACTGGGGTATCAGATCCTCAAGAACTTTTTTTACGGGTTGGGAAAAGGAATGAGAAAATCCTAAGGACTCGGGTATCAGATCATCAAGGACTTTCGGACGAGTTGAGGAAAGGAAGGAAAAAATCCTAAGGACTTAGGTATCAGATCCTCAAGGACTTTCGGACGGGTTGTGGAAAGGATGGAAAAAGTCCTAAGGGCTTGGTATCAGATCCTCAAGGACTTTCAGATGGGTTGGGGAAAGGATGGAAACAGTCCTAAGGACTTGGGTATCAGATCCTCAAGGACTTTTAGATGATTTGGGGAAAGGATGGGTACAGTCCTAAGGACTGGGGTATCAGATCCTCAAGGACTTTCTTACGGGTTGGGGATAGGAAAGAGAAAATCCAAAGGACTTGGGTATCAGATCCTCAGGGACTTTCGGACGGGTTGGGGAAAGGATGGAAACAGTCCTAAGGATTGGGGTATCAGATCCTCAAGGACTTTCAGACGGGTTAGTGAAAAGATGGAAAAAGTCCTAAGGACTAGGGTATCAGATCCCCAAGGACTTCCAGATTCTTACCTGCTGGATGCTGCGAGCAAAGCATCCGTCGGAGATCATGCGAGAGGCGTTCCTGAGGGCACGGGCGAAGGTGTCCATGGCCATGATGTAACCGTGGAACATGTCGCGAGGCTCAGTGGACTCCCTACGAACTCGGCCGCCGAGGGTCAGCCCGCCTTGCTGTAGGCCACTCTGAAAAAAACATAGATTGATGAATAAAAGATAATATAAAAAAAATTAACCGATTGATTAATGATATATACTGCAAGTCCTTTAGAACAAAAAAATGGAAAAATAACAAATTGATTAATGATATATACAGTATAGTTCTTTACACTCAATATAGAACAGAATTTTTTTTTTACCAAAAGTAAATAGACTATTTTTCACAAAATGAAATAAAGGTTTTCCTACGTCTCCTAGTTATCTGTCTAATTGAAATTCTAAGTACCGAAGAACATGACAAACCAAATTATAATAATATTGGAAAATATTTATTTTCAGCCAATAGAATTAAATCTTACTATAAAAAAAATAGACAGAAAATGAACATCCTTTTTCATTAACTTCGTGTGATTATTTCTGTTTTAAGTTAAAAACGTTGATGTTGTCTTTTGTCATTAACCAGGTAAAATCCAACGAGTAAATGGAAAGTCAAATAAGATCTCTTCTTTGTCTTACCTGTTCAAGGACGCACTTCATGACGAAAGTGGCATCGCGAATGTCTCGGGCACAGATATCAGACGTCCCGTTGACCTCAGGGAAGTTGTCGGAGGCGTCGATGGAACCCAGCATGTTGAAGGCGGATGCCATGTAAACGTCGTGCTCGTAAGGGCGTCCCATCATCCTGGAGAAGCCTGGTTTGATGTACAGCTTGTACTGCTTCTCGAGGCCGAAGTGGCGGAGCATGTACATGGTCGACATGACGTCGGACTCGTACTGGTGGCGACGGGGGTCGTGAGGCTTGGGCTGGATCAAGAGCTGTCCCCTGAAGCCGATCTTGTCCTTATACTGGGCGGCCATGCGGTAGAGCTGAGCCATGTGGGACATGTCCCTGAAGAACTGCCTCTGCAGGACGCTCTGGTAGCCATCCCGTGGGTGGAAGAACACGAAGTTCTCGGCTCCCATGCGCTTGGCAGCCTCCATGCTGCGCTTGATCTGAGCGCAGGCGTAGGCGAAGACGTGGGCGTCTGGGTTGGATCCGGAGCCGTTCATGTAACGGGGGTGGGTGAAGAGGTCAGCGCTGTAGTACAGAGGGTGAATGCCCACTTGCTTCTGGAGATCGCAAGCCAGGGTCACCATCTCCTCCAGGTAGCGGTTTGTCTCGTCGAAGCTGTCTCCCTCTGGTGCCATGTCGCGGTCGCTCACCTGGAAGAAATCAGACGAACCATGAGTATTATTATTATTATTATCATTACTATTATCATTATTATTATTATTATTATTATTATTATTATTATTAGTTAAGCTACAACCTTAGTTGGAAAAACTGGATCCTATAAGCCCAAGGGCTCCAACGGAAAAATAGCTCATTGAGGAAAGGAAATAAAGAAATAAATGAACTGCAAGAAAAGTAACGACCAATTAGAAAAAAATATATTTTTAAGAACAGTAACAACATTGAAATAGACCTTTCATACATAAACTTCAAGAAGATATTTATATCAGTCTGTTTAACATAAAAAAAACATCCGCAGCAAGATTGAAAGTTGAAAACTGAAGTAAGATAGAATAAGATGAAAATCAACAATACTTTCTATTTGGAGGTTGAAAGCTGAAGTAAGATAGAATAAGATGAAAATCAACAATACTTTCTATTTGGAGGTTGAAAGCTGAAGTAAGATAGAATAAGATGAAAATCAACAATACTTTCTATTTGGAGGTTAAAAACTGATGTAAATTACAATAAGATGAAAATCAACAATACTTTCTATTTGGAGGTTAAAAACTGATGTAAATTACAATAAGATGAAAATCAACAATACTTTCTATTTGAAAGTTGAAAGCTGAAGTAAGATAGAATAAGATGAAAATCAACAATACTTTCTATTTGAAAGTTGAAAACTGATGTAAAATACAATAAGATGAAAATCATCAATACTTTCTATTTGAAAGTTAAAAACTGATGTAAAATAAAATAAGATGGAAATAAAAAATACTTTCGATTTGAAAATTAACAACTGATGTAAAATAAAATAAGATGAAAATCAACAATACTTTCTATTTTAAAGTTGAAAACTGAAGTAAGATAGAATAAGATGGAAATCAACAATACTTTCTATTTGAAAGTTGAAAACTGATGTAAAATACAATAAGATGAAAATCAACAATACTTTCTATTTGAAAGTTAAAAACTGATGTAAAATACAATAAGATGAAAATCAACAATACTTTCTATTTGAAAGTTAAAAACTGATGTAAAATAAAATAAGTTGGAAATCATCAATACTATCAACACTTCATCGACCCAACATTGACTATCTTTGGCTACTTACAGAATAGTATTTGATGTTGAGTTTGTGGAAGAACTCGAAGGCAGCCATCATCCGTCTCTTGTAGTTGTCAATGGACCGTGAGCCATCCTCCCACTGGCGTTGGTGAGCCCGGTCTCCATAGTAATCGTCGGAGCCATAATACCTGGAAAAGAAGATATGTCACGATTTAAACGATTTCCAGTTTTTTGGGAATCCAGTGATTCTCAAAAAGAGTAATCTCGTCTAGTGGAGGACCTTAAACCTACAGGTTCCGAAATATAATGAAATACGAGACCTTAAACTAGTAATCGTCGGAGCCATAATACCTGGAAAAGAAAATGTGTCGTGATTTAAACGATTTCCAGTTTTTTTGGATTCCAGTTATCCTCGAAAAGAGTAATCTCGTCTACTGGAAGACCTTAAATCCACAGGTTTCGAAATATAATGAATTACGAGATCTTAAACCTTAAGGTATAATACAATGAAATATGGGACCTTAAACCTTGTCTTAGAATGCAATGAAATACGGGACCTTAAAACGTAAGGTTTTTTATTAGAATACAAAGAAATACGGGACTTTAAACCTTAAGGTCTTAGAATCAATGGAATACGGGACCTTAAACCTTAAGGTGTTTGAGTACAATTAAATACGGGACTTTAAACCTTAAGGTCTTAGAATGCAATTAAATACGGGGCTTTAAACCTTAAGGTGTTAGAGTACAATTAAATACGGGACTTTAAACCTTAAGGTTAGAATGCAATGAAATACGGGACCTGAAACCTTAAGGTGTTAGAGTAAAATTAAATACGGGACTTTAAACCTTAAGGTCTTAGAATGCAATGAAATACGGGATCTTAAACCTTAAGGTGTTAGAGTACAATTAAATACGGGACTTTAAACCTTAAGGTCTTAGAATGCAATGAAATACGGGACCTTAAACCTTAAGGTGTTAGAGTACAATTACATACGGTACTTTAAACCTTAAGGTTAGTATGCAATGAAATACGGGACCTTAAACCTTAAGGTGTTAGAGTACAATTACATACGGTACTTTAAACCTTAAGGTCTTAGAATGCAATGAAATACGGGACCTTAAACCTTGAGGTGTTAGAGTACAATTAAATACGGGACTTTAAATCTTAAGGTCTCAGAGTGCATTGAAATACGGACCTTAAACCGTAAGGTTTTAGATTAGAATACAATGAAATACGGGACTTTAAACCTTAAGATCTCAGAATGCAATGAAATACGGGACCTTAAACCGTAAGGTTTTATATTCGAATACAATGAAATACGGGACCTCAGACCTTATGGTTTTGGAATACAATGAAATAAGGGACATTAAATCTTAAGGTCTTGGAATACAAGGAAATACGGGATCTTAAACCTTAAGGTCTTGTAATACAAGGAAATACGGGACCTTAAACCTTAAGGTCTTGGAATACAGGGAAATACGGGACCTTAAACCTTAAAGTCTTGGAATACAAGGAAATACGGGACCTTAAACCTTAAGGTCTTGGGATGCAAGGAAATACGGGACCGGAAACCTAAAGGTCTTGGAATACAGGGAAATACGGGACCTTAAACCTTAAGGTCTTAGAATACAACCGACTTATGGGAATTTAAACATTGTCTTAGAATGCAATGAAATACGGGACCTTAAACATGAAGGTCTTAGAATGCAAATAAATACGGGACCTTAAGATATTAAAATGCGATGAAATAGGTAACATTAATGTTGAAAATTTGCCGTAAATAAAACGGTAAAAATCCTGGAATAAATGTTACCAGACATTTACCGTTTTTAAAAACAAACATATTAACGTTAAGGAGTGATAGATATTACGGTCACCAACCAGTAAAAGATAATAACGAAGTAGGGTGAAAATTACTGTACCCCGTATTTCTGAAAATACGGCTGAGAACCGTATATTTGTACGGAGAATTTCCGATTAAAATTACGGTGTTTTAAGTGTACAATGGACGCGTCCTTAATTCTAAAATCTTATGAGAGTAATCTTTGCCAGGGTTCTCAAACAGCAAGGTCTTGAAAAAAATATTATAAAGTTGTGAATATATTGATCTTTGTAAAGAATTATCATTTATGAGACTATTCTTCCTATAATTCTTTATCTTTATATTCTTCTTATCTTCTTTATGTAAGAAAGAAAATAATAAATCATTTCTAATAAAGATAATAAATGGGTAATAGGACGTAAGAGTAGAGAGAGAGAGAGAGAGAGAGAGAGAGAGAGAGAGAGAGAGAGAGAGAGAGAGAGAGAGAGAGAGAGAGAGGGAGAGAGAGAGAAACTTGCTAAAAGGATAGCTATCGGTCATTATGTTCAAGTCTTTGTTATCATTATTATAATAACTTGCTAAGCTATAACCCTAGTTGGAGAAGCAGGGTGCTATAAGCCCAAGGGGTATCCAACAGGCAAAATAGCCCAGTGAGGAAAGAAAACAAGGAAATTAAATATTTTAAGAACGGTAAAAAGCTTATTGATTTGCTGTGATATAAATATTTGACTTCTTCATCTTATATATAAAGTATTATTATTATTTATTTTTTTTTTAAGCTACAACCCTAGTTGGAAAAGCAGGATGCTATAAGCCCGAGGGGCCCCAACAGGGAAAATAGCCCAGTGAGGAAAGGAAACAAGGTTAGAATAAAATATTCTAAGAACAGTAACATTAGAATAAATATCTTGAGGGGCCCCAACAGGGAAAATAACCCAGTGAGGAAATGAAACAAGGTTAAAATAAAATATTCTAAGAACAGTAACAACAGTAAAATAAATATCTTGAGGGGCCCCAACAGGGAAAATAGCCCAGTGAGGAAAGGAAACAAGGTTAGAATAAAATATTCTAAGAACAGTAACAACATTGAAATAAATATCTCCTATACAAACTATAAAAACTTTAATAAAACAAGAGGAAGAGAAATTAGATAGAATAGTTTAGCAAGAGAATATTAGTAGAACAATGCTGGTAGGTGGTCTAGTAGATGGTCATTCTAACAATGCTAGTAAGAAATACATGAAGTGGAAGGCTGGTAGGTAACTGGTAATAACTCCGGAAAGGTGAGAAACATTAGACAAACATGCAGGGGCAGACCGATTTGTTCTCTACTTCGCATATTTAGTTTATGGAAGTAAAGTAATGTTTATAATTTATTCTTATCTTTGATGCGTATTTAAATACCTTGTTCATGTCAATAAGATGTATTTGATTTAAAGTAGTTTCGGTGATTTAAAAGATTGTATCTTTTTGAGTCATATAGCACCATAGTTCATTATGTATATATATATATATAGATATATATATATATATATATATATATATATATATATATATATATATTTAGATATATATATATATATCTATATATATATATATATCTATATATATATATATATATCTATATATATATATATATCTATATCTATATATATATACATATATATATATATATATATATATATATATATATATATCTATATTTATAGATATATATATATATATATATCTATATATATATATATATATCTATATCTATATATATATCTATATATATATATATATATAGATATAGATATAGATATATATATATATATATATATATATATATATATATATATATATATATATATATATATATAAGCTTTATATGGTACAGAGGTAAAAGAAAATGTCAATGAGGATCTGGAGGATTTTGAACAAAACATCTTGATGTATTGAACAGAATCTCTTCATGTATTTAAGTTCTTTTTCTCAAAATATATCGATATACCTGATTCTTGGTTAACTTGAAAACGTTCTCGCGAAAAAATAATTTTTTTTTTGTATTATTGAAATATTCAAAACGACATTTAATTTTTTTTTATTATCCGGGTATTCTTTGTAAAAATTCCAAACGAAATTGAATTATTTTTTGTATTGTCCAAGTATTCTTTATAAAAAATTCCATACGACATTCCACATTTTTTGTATTATCAGGGTATTCTTTATAAGAATTCCAAATATTTATTTTTTTTATATCCAAGTATTCTTTCTAAAAAATTCCAAACGAAATTTGATTCATTTGAATAAATTTGCTATTTTTATACCTGTTCATTTAATCTGGAGTCATAAAACCAAGATCAAGGACTATGTATTCCACGAAAGGAGAGAACATTATGAAAGGATCTTCGTACAAGAATATGTATTTTAAATTATTGGTGTAAAAAAAGAAATTTGTGCTTATTAAAGATGAAACCATCTTCATGTGACTACTTAACATTATCATTTCTTTTCAAGACACTTTTCAAATTAAATTACAATTAAACAGTGATTTAATAACAAACGAACAACGATCTTCAAACATCACGAAAAATACGAAAGAAATAAGTATAAATTAAATAAGGGCTTTAAGGCGAGGATAATACATTATCTAGTATAACGCTTTTATAACTTAGTTAAATTCGAAGCAATGCAAGATTGAACTAGAAAAAGCACTCTGGGAGTGCAGACCTTCACCACTGCATCTTATTTCTCAAAACCAGCTGGCCTTTGCCAGAATCAATTTAAACCGTAAGCGTATTTGAAGTCTTTGTGATAACCATGTGCGAACTTGGGGTTAAGTTTAGGGTTAGTTCGGTCGATCTTTTGCTCAACCTTGACCTTGACCTTTGACCTAGGACTTTCAAAACTGAATCACTTCCACGTCTCAACATAAGAATTAATCCCTGAAAGTTTCACTATTCTATGAATAAATATGTGGCCAGAAAGTTGTTCACAAACAAACAGGTAAACAGACAAATATGGACGAAAACTTAACCTCCTACCAACTTTGTTGGTGGAGGTAATAAGCAGAGGATACACGAAATAAGATCTGACGTGATTAACAAAACGGGATTTTTTTCTAAAGGGTGAAAATCTCTCATGCGATCCGGTTAAAGAATGGTAAGGCTAGGGGGAGCTGGACACGCTCTGTTGCTCTCTCCCCGCATGAGCTACGAAGCTCGTCTATGGGGGAAGGAAATGGGTAATGAGATACTAGGCCTAACCTGAAGGCATTGAAGTAGCAGATGGAGAACTTCAGCCATTGGGGGAGGATATAGGTAAAGAGATACTAGGCCTAACCTGAAGGCATTGAAGTAGCAGACGGAGAACTTCAGCCATTGAGAGGGGAGGATATAGGTAATGAGATATTAGGTCTAACCTGAAGGCATTGAAGTAGCAGACGGAGAACTTCAGCAATTGGGGGGAGGAAATAGGCAATGAGATACTAGGCCTAACCTGAAGGCATTGAAGTAGCAGACGGAAAACTTCAGCCATTGGGGGAGGAAATAGGTAAAGAGATACTAGTTCTAACCTGAAGGCATTGAAGTAGCAGACGGAGAACTTCAGCCATTCCTCCATGGTACGGCCGTGGACAATCTCTGCCGCATTGTAGTGGCGGTAGACGAGGGTGTCCTCCGGTCCAGCATCTGGCCGGTACTCAATACGGCCGATTCCAGGGAAGTACTTGTTCATGGTGAATGTAGAGGGATGTAGCTGGTGCAAATGACGCTGCTGCTGCTGCTGCTGAAGGAGGAATTCCTGAAGAGAAGTTCTTCTTGGGACGTGGCCTCACCCTGAAGTCATGAGACGAGCCTCATGGATATATACATGACGCCATGCTCCGCTAACCGAAACACGACAGCCGGTTACGAAACAGGATCCCTCCGACACACTTGAGGACCGGCCAACCGGCTTCCACCTTACACCAAGCGCGTTTTGCCTGCGGACACACTCACGGCTAAGCAGGTGTACATTAAGCTTAAGAAAGGCAAAGAAACGTACATGCAAATAAACGCACATATGTAACTTTGCAAAGCTGTTTATTAAAGTATTAGGAGTATGGTGAAGTAAGTTTTTTATTTAATTCACCTACTGTTTTCATGTTGAACAGGCTGATTTAAGTCTCTTTTTTTAAGTTTATATATGAAAGATCTATTTTGATGTTACTGTTTTTAAAACATTTTATTTTAATTAATCTTTACTTCTCATATAATTTATTTATTTCCTTATCTCCTTTCCTCACTGGAGACCTTGGGGTTATAGCATCCTACTTTTCCAACTAGGATTGTAGCTTAGTTATTATTATTAATAATAATAATAATAATAATAATAATAATAATAATAATAATAATCTCCTACGTTTGTTGACGCAAAGGACCTCGGTTAGATTAAGCCAGTCGTATCTATCTTGAGCTTTTAAAGCAATAATTCTCCATTCATAATAATAATAATAATAATAATAATAATAATGGTAATAATAATAATAATAATAAGAGCAAATCTATAACCTATTATTATTATTATTATTACTTGCTTAGCTACAATCCTAGCTGAAAAAGCAGGCTGCTATAAGCCCAAGGTCTCCAACAGGGAAATTAGCCCAGTGAGGAAAAGAAACAAGGAAATAAAAGAATGAACAATATACACACACATTCTCTTTGCGCGTGTCTTTTTCTCAAGCATTTGAAATCGTACACAGTACACGTAAAAAAAGTTCGTACACGCACGTAAGAACGTGCGCATACTCACAGAGTACGACTTGCTTACAAAGCCTAATTAACTAACCATGACTAAAAAAATTAGTGAAATGTTTCTTTATTTAATAAACCTAAAGTGTTTCCATGTCCAAAGAGATAAAAAATATGTTGATATCTGTCGATCAAAATGCTATGTACAGTAGACTGGTAGGCTAACTATCTCCTGTTCAGAGAAGAGATTATTATTATTATTATTATTATTATTATTATTGATGATGATGATGAGGATGATGATGAAGAGGATTATTATTATCATTACTATTATTATTATTATTATTATTATTATTATTATTATTATTATTATTATTATTATTACTATTATTATTATTGATAGCTAAACTATAAAACTCTAATTGGAAAAGCAGGATGCTATAAGCCTAAGGGCTCCAACAGGGAAATATACCACAATGAGGAAAGGAAATAAAGAAATTAACCACAGGAAAAGTAATGAACAATTAATATAAGATATTCTAAGAACAGTAACATTAAAATAGACCTCTTATTATTATTATTATTATTATTATTATTATTATTATTATTATTATTATTATTATTAGCTAAGCAACCCTAGTTGGAAAAGCAAGAGGCTATAAGCCCAGGTGCTCCAACAAGGAAAAAATAGCCAAGCAAGGAAAGGAAATCAGGAATTAAACTATAAGAAAAGTAATGGGAAATTAATATATGATATTTAAGATCTATAACAACATTAAAATAGACCTTTTATTATTATTATTATTATCATTATTATTATTATTATTATTATTATTATTATTATTAGCTAAGCTATAACCCTAGTTGGAAAAGCAGGTGGCTATAAGCCCAGGGGCTCCAACAGGGAAAAAATAGCCAAGCGAGTAAAGGAAATCAGGAATTAAACAAGAAAAGTAATGAACAATTAATATATGATATATAATAACAGTAACAACATTAACATAGACCTTTTATTATTATTATTATTATTATTATTATTATTATTATTATTATTATTATTATTAGCTAAAGTACAACCCTAGTTAAAAAATACTCCTTCATACCAATCCCTCAGCTCACGAGGAGGGTGAGGTTGCAGACACAACAAGGAACTATCGAGGTTGAGCGGGTCTCGAAACCCAGTCCAGCAGATCGCCATACATGGACGTTTTAAATTGGCTACCATAACCTTATACGTTGACGTCTAAAGTATTTTTTTTTTTTTTTTTTTTTTGCAAAAAATCTACATATCTCATGTTCTCTAACAAACAAAAAAGTAGACGTTTCCTCCATGCGTCTTAGCTTACGAGAAGACAACACAATTGAATTAATATAATAAAGCGTAGCAAAACTATTAATTATCCTATGTATTTCTGATGTATCAAGAGTACTGTATGTCTCTTAAATTTCAATGGTGAAAACAAAGTCCTATACCTTTCAGATTATTATTGCTAGCCAAGTTACAACCTTGGTAGGAAAACCAGAATGCTACAAGCTCAAGGGTCGAGACAGGGTAAGTAGCCCAGAAAGGAATGGAAATAAGGGGATAGCAAATAATATCCACGTAATTAATGAATAAATAATATATACCTTAATTTCAGTAAATACGTTAGAATAGATTAGAATAAGACCCGTTGAGATACTACCACTAGAGAGTTAGGGGGTCTTTTGACTGGCCAGATAGCACTTCATTGGATCCTTCTCTCTGATTACGGTTCATTTTCCCTTTGCCTATACACTCACACACCGAATAGTCTGGCTTATTCTTTACATATTCTCCTCTGTCCTCATACACTTAACAAGACTGAGATTACCAAACACTTCTTACTGCACTGTAATTGTTCAGTGGCAACTTTTCTCTTTTTAAGGGTAGAAGACTCTTTAGCTATGGTAAGCAGCTCTTCTAGGAGGACACTCCAAAATCAAACCATTGTTATCTAATCTTGGGTAGTGCCATAGCCTTTGTACCATGGTCTTCCACTGTCTTGGGTTAGAGTTCTCTTGCTTGAAGGTACACTCGGGCACACTGTTCTATCTTATATCTTATTTCTCTTCCTCTTGTTTTGTGAAAGTTTTTATAGTTTATAAAGTGATATTTATTTAAATATTGTTGCTCTTCTTAAAATATTTTATTTTTCCTTGTTCCCTTTCCTCATTGAGCTATTTTCCCTGTTGGAGCCCCTGCGCTTATAGCATCCTGCTTTTCCAACTAGGGTTTTAGCTTAGCAAGTAATAATAATAATAGTAATAATATAAAACAAGATTTATGTCGACCTGTTCAACAGAAAATAATTTACAAAAAATTTGAACGTCATGGATAATTCAGAAGGCATTCATTATAATAGTTCTGATGCACGTCGAATAGGGCGCAGTGCTCACCTTAAAAAATAGCAAATTAGGTCTTTTCGCCTGTCCTTTAATAGCACAAAGAGCAAGTCTAGCAATTATACGAAATATCACTAATTTCGTGAATACTTGTAAATTAGATTAAAACAGCCATCTCTCTAGTATTATATGGAAAAATAACTTATAACAAGATGCTAATGTTTTTCCTGCTTTTCACAACCTTTCATCAACTTGTACGTATCCTACAGTTATAGTTTATATACAGTATATGAAATATTCATTTCAATGTTGTTACTATTCTTAAAATATTTATTTTTAATTGGTATTTATTTCTTATGTAGTGTATTTATTTCCTCATTTCCTTGGGCTTATAGCATCCTGCTTTTCAAACTAAGGTTGTAGCTTAGCAAGCAATAATAATAATAATAATAATAATAATAATAATAATAATAATAATACCCACTTGATTTCCTTTACCCGTGTAACCGATTCAAATTGACTTTCCTTCCCTAATCTTCAGCTATGCTCTCTTCCTCAATACTGATATTTATTACTATGTGCGTCTTGAAAGACCGAACAAGTCACTCGAACCTGATTTGTGATTTCTGTGAAGCTTCGTCGAATTTTGAAACCTGACGTGTTCATCGTAGCTGATGAAGTGGTTGGTAACATGAGTCTATAAGCACTACAGCAGTACCAACATACAACTAGCCATAGACTTGATTATTATTATTATTATTATTATTATTATTATTATTATTACTTGCTAAGCTACAACCCTAGTTGGGAAAACAGGATGGTGTAAGCCCAGGGTCTCCAACAGGGAAAGTAGCCCAGTGAGGAATGGAAACAAAGAAAAATAAACTAATTTAAGAACAGTAACAGCAGTAAGATAAATATTTCCAGTATAAGCTATAAAACTTTAATAAAACAAGGGGATAAGAAATAAGATAGAGATCTCTACCCCAAGACAGTGGAAGACCTTGGTACAGAGCCTATGGCACTACCCAAGACTAAAGACCAATGGCCTTGATTTTGGAGTAAAAGGGAATCCTGGCTGAGATTAAGAACTATGTTACTGATTAAATGTAATATGGGTTGTGGTGGCCGATGTGGTAACGTTCCTAAACCTTTAAAAACCTTGGTGAAACTAGGGGGAAAACCCTGTTACTTCACCAGGAATTAAAAGTTTCGAGGTTGCACAGAAAGAGGGGAGAAATAATTCTGGAAGGAAGGTAGAGTAGAAGGCTGAAATATTTAAGCAGATAGCGACAAGACCCTAACTAGATGATGGCCGAAGCGACACTGGGAAGACCCTTAAGAAATACCTACAATGGGCTATACGAGGTGCCCTTTTAGCTCGGAAAAGTTTGCTGATCGCTGATTGGTTAGAATGATCTTGTCCAACCAATCAGCGATCAGGAAACTTTTCCGAGCTAAAGGGGCACCGCTGTGAGTCGGTGTAAATCTGCCTCGCTAAAAGAAATGGACTATAGATGGAAAAATCCTATTTCCAGTATTCAGAGATACTCATGAGGTTTGCATTAACGGGGAAAAAAAATATTAATTGTACTGATATGAACAGTTATGGGTATTATTATTACTTGCTAAGCTACAACCCCACTGTGTTCCCTCTCATATGTAAATTCAGGGTAATGAGGTAGTGTATAGTGATGCAAAAGAAGCCTACTTATTCCTTCCAATGATAGCTAGGGAATAATAATAATAATAATAATAATAATAATAAGAGGACAGTTTGAATAACTAAACCTATCAAGATAAAGGATTGAGGTAACCTATAGGTAACGTCCTCATGTAGGGAGTTAGTACCCTATAGTTTTCAGTAGCTTATACAACCCCACTTTCCATAGACCTAGCTGAGTCATCAGCAGCCATAACCTGGTGATCCCTGGTCCAACTTGGATGAAGTGGCTTGAGAGCTGATCATATATCATACCGCTTGTCTTTTAACCATTTAAGGGGGTTGTAAAGGGAAGGGGGGGGGGAGTTGCACTAAGGAACCTGCTGCTACAAGATTTAATTCTTTTTTATATATCAGATCACTCTGAATAAAAAGAAGCTTGAACTTCATGGCACTGGGGAGTTAGAAGAGTAGGGGATTAAAAGCTAGTTGGCTCAGGGTAGGGAGGGAGGGGGTATAACCTACGAGGGTTTAGACTTACGAGGGAAGGTTGCTAGTTGGCCTTTTTAAGGCCAAACCCCTCAATTGTGGCCTTTTTTCGTGCCAAATATCTCAATTTGGCCTTTTTGAAATTGATTCCCTATATTGCTATATTTTTTTTCCTTTTTCTACTAATGGTCTGGCCTTTTGAAGCTTCCGTTGTTTAAAAGTTGGGCCTTTTCTCATATAGAAAACCCGGTAACCCTGCCCGGGCGTAGGCTAGGGGCGGTGGTAGGCGGGTAGAATTCCCTATAATATGACGAGAGAGTAACTCACCAACGTGTTCTGTCATAGCTTAACGCACAGGGCAGGATATCCACTAAAATCCGGTTTGTACTAAACATTTAAGAACCGCTTGTGTTTGTGCCTTGAAGGGGAGCTGAAGTAAATGGAAGATTATTATTATTATTATTATTATTATTATTATTATTATTATTATTATTATTAATGATAGGCACTGAAAATTTTAGAGAAATCGATGCACGGAAAATCAAAGAAGAATGTCTCATAAGGTTTCTTAAATGTAATATTTAAATTGTAGTATAGACTGAATAGTGTAAAATGGATAATCTCTCCTATATGATAAAGAGCAAGTGTTTGTGTGTATACCTATATATATATATATATATATATATATATATATATATATATATATATATATATATCATATCATATATGTATGTATATATATGTATATATATATATATTTATATAATTTATATATATATATGTATATATATATATATATATATATATATACAGTATGTATACGTATAAATGCATATGCATATATATACACACACACACATATATATATATAATGTATATATATATATATATATATATATATATATACATATAATATATGTATATATATACACATATATATACACACATATATATATACAGTATATATATATATTTATATATATACATATATGTATATATATATATATATATATATATATATATATATATAAATTCCGATCACGCTAAATTCACCCCATCCCACAGGTAGGAGGAGAATAAGTAGGCATACCCAGGGGAGAGAGAGGTGGGTGCATGTGTATGCATATCTATCTAAATATTCATAGCCGTAATTTTTGACGGATCGCTTACACTATTATTAGATAAAATAAAAACACACACAAAAGGAAACTATTTTGAGAAAATAAAAAACAAAAACAAATGAGTAAAAAATAATTTCAACTTTTACCTTATTATTATTATTATTTTTTTTTTTGAGCAGGTTATGTTTTTGCGTTGGGTTACATGTCTGTCTGTCTGTCTGTCTATCTGTCTGTGTGTATCCTTTTCTGTATTTTATCTTGGTTACGTTAAAATAAAGATAAAAAAAAGATAAGAGCGGAAAAAAGGATAAACAGTGCAAGGGGGGGGGGGTGTTGTGGGGTTATGGGCCGTAATATTATTCATTTTTTACATTGTAGTTATTTTCAATATCTATAAAGAATTCACCACAGAGGGAAAAAATATAAATTTTTTACATTTACTTGTTTTTAATATCTATCAAAAATTCACCACCGAGAGTAATTTAATTCCTTTTTTTACATTTTAGTTTTTTCAATTTCTATAAAAAAAAGATTCACCAACGAGGGAAAAAATATTAATTTTTTTTACATTTACTTGTTTTTAATATCCCTCAAAAATTCTCCGCAGAGGGTAATATTTTTTTTTTCATTTTAGTTTTTTTAATATCTCAAAAATTCGTGATCGAGAATAATATAATTCCTTTTTTTAACATTTTAGTTTTTCTAGATATCAACCGAAAATTCACCACCGAGGGTAATAATATAAATTTTTTACATTTTAGTTATTTTCATCTCAAAAATTCACCACCGAGATTAATAATATTAATCTTTTATATTTTAGTTATTTTCATCTCTCAAAAATTCACCACCGAGAGTGATAATATTAATTTTTTACATTTTAATTATTTTCATCTCAAAAATTCATCACCGAGAGTAATAATATTAATTTTTTACATTTTAATTATTTTCATCTCAAAAATTCACCACCGAGAGTAATAATATTAATTTTTTACATTTTATTTATTTTCATCTCTCAAAAATTCACTACCGAGAGTAATAATATTAATGTTTTACATTTTAGTTATTTTCATCTCAAAAATTCACCACCGAAGATAATATTAATTAATTACATTTAGTTATTTTTAACATCTCTAAAATTCACTACCGAGATTAATAATATTAATTTTTTACATTTTAGTTATTTTCATCTCTCAAAAGTTCACCACCGAAGATAATATTAATTATTTACATTTAGTTATTTTTAACATCTCTAAAAAGTTCACCACCGAGAGTAATATAATTCCTTTTTTTACATTTTAGTTATTTTTAATATCTATCAAAAATTCTCCACCGAGTGTGATAATATTCACTCTTTAGTAAAGCAAAAATATTAATATTATTATAATGAATTGGTTTTGCCTTACAAAACTTTAAAGCATTTGGTTAAAATCACCATAATTATAGTTATTAATAACTATTTGTGTTTTAAATATATTTCAGTTTAGTTTTTGTTACTGTTTAATAGTGTTTAAGTAATGAAATTATCTGCGAGCAAACATATTGAAAGACTAACCATTGTATTTATCACGAGAAATATATTATTTAGATGCATATAACATATTTTCTAAAACATCATGTAAATGTTAATAACAAAACGTAAAGAAGTAAGTACATTCTTCAATAAAATGTTAATATAAATAACAATAATTAACTCATAATATGTCAATTTCCTAATGAATTCAGATACGTTATCACGCACCAAAAAATTTAATTCAAAATTAGCTTA
>NC_090747.1:104036818-104051818 GCF_036898095.1 Palaemon carinicauda | reverse complement strand
CGACTACTACGGCGACGCCACCCACCAGAGGGCGTGGGAAGATGGATCTCGCTCTCTTGACAACTTCAAGAGGCGCATGATCGCAGCCTTCGAGTTCTTCCATAAGCTCAACATCAAGTACTACTCGGTATGTTGGTTTCTAGGCAATATCTGACACTTAAATTACCTTTTGATTATGGGCTGGAGGTAGCGTCCTTGCCTGGTGATTGCCGGACTGGGGTTCGAATCCTGCTCAGACTCGTTAGTTTCTTTGGTCGCTGCAACCTCACCATCCTTGTGAGCTTAGGATGCGGGGTTTGGGGGAGCCTATTGGTCTATCTGCTGGGGTTCGAGTCCTGCTCAGACTTGTTAGTTTCTTTGGTTGCTGCAACCTCACCATGCTTGTAAGCTAAGGATGTGGGGGTTTAGGGGAGCCTATAGGTCTATCTGCTGAGTCATCAGCAGCCATTGCCTGGCTCTCCTTGGTCCTAGCTTGGGTGGAGAGGGGGCTTGGGCGCTGATCATATAAAATATGGTTAGTCTCTAGGGCATTGTCCTGCTTGATAGGGCAATGTCACTGTCCCTTGCCTCTTCCATTCATGAGCAGCCTTTAAACCTTCAATCTGCATTAGCCAGTAGGATGATGAAAATTGGTTAAAATCCAAATATGAATAAGGACATTCCTGAGGCTTTTGTTCTACAGTGGGCTAGAAACAGCTACATTTGTTTTGTGTATATATATATATATATATATATATATATATATATATATATATATATATATAGATAGATAGATAGACAGATAGATAAATAGATAGACAGATAGATAGATAGATAGATAGATAGATAGATAGATAGATATTATATTGGAAATTTCAACAACCGAAACAATACCATCTTAAGAATTACTGAAATACTAAAAGCCAATTTAATTTTCGTCAAAATTATAGTTTTCTGCCAATATTCAGTATCCCAACCATTCCTTCAACTGGCCTTTTCAAATCCGCACTTCCTCTCAACAGATCAGCGACCGTGACATGTCCCCCGAAGGTGAGAGCTTCGACGAGACCAACGCCTACCTGGAGGAGATGGTGACCCTGTGCTGCGACCTCCAGAAGCAGACGGGAGTCAAGCCCCTCTACTACAGCACCGACCTCTTCTCCCACCCCAGATACATGAACGGCGCCGGATCCAACCCAGACGCCCACGTCTTCGCCTACGCCTGCGCCCAGGTCAAGCGTAGCATGGAGGCCGCCAAGCGCATGGGAGCCGAGAACTTCGTCTTCTTCAACCCCCGCGACGGCTACCAGAGCGTCCTGCAGAGGCAGTTCTTCAGGGACATGTCCCACATGGCCCAGCTCTACAAGATGGCCGTCCAGTACAAGGAGAAGATCGGCTACAAGGGCCAGTTCTTGATCCAGCCCAAACCACACGACCCCAGACGCCACCAGTACGAATCCGACGCCATGGCCACCATGAACATGCTCCGCCACTTCGGTCTGGACAAACACTTCAAGCTGTACGTGAAACCCGCCTTCTCAAGGATGATGGGACGCCCTTACGAGCACGACGTGTACATGGCCGCCGCCTACAACATGCTCGGCTCCATCGACGCCTCCGACAGCTTCCCCGAAGTCAACGGAACGTCAGACATCTGTGCGCAGAATATGAGGGATGCCACATACGTCATGAAGTGTGTTCTTGAGCAGGTAACGATAGGGCGAATGCCCGTTTAGCTACCTCTTCTTATATTTTCCCCCTTTAAATCAACACTCTTCAAGGACTTCTTTCTCTCTCCTACCATGCGTTGGACTTCTCAACTTAGGCTACTTCTGTTTTCCCCTTTTCACCATTTTCCGTTCCTTTCTCGTCTTTTATATGTGCTAGATAATGATAATTGGTTGTTCTTATATCAACTATGCTATTGAAATGATCTTGATAATCCCATGGCAACAAAAAAAAATTTATGTTTATTTTTCATATAGGAATTGATAAGATGTTTTTTAATTTTAAGTGATATAAACGCAGCGATAGTATCTATTAACAACAGCTTAGCAATCAAATTTCATTTCCATTCTCACGCCCCAAATTAATCTCACGACCTTTGACCTTATTTTCAGGGCGGTATGCAGCAGGGCGGTTTCACCCTAGGCTGCAGAGTTCGCCGCGAATCTGTCGAACCCCGGGACCTGTTCCACGGCGCCATCTTGACGATGGACACCTTCGCCCGAGCTCTCAGAAATGCCGCCCGCATGCTCGCCGATGGATGTTTCGCACGCAGCATTCAACAGGTGAGGCAGATTATTATTATTATTATTATTATTATTATTATTATTATTATTATTAGCTAAGCTACATCCTTAGTTGGAAAAGCAGGATGCTTTAAGCCAAAAGGCTTCAATAAAAAATTGCCAGGATGCCAGAAAACCTCAATTCAATCAATCAATCCAATAGAAAAAATGGTCCAGTGAGGAAAGGAAATAACGAAATAACTAATTACAAGAGAAGTAATGAACAATCAAAATTAGGTATTCTAAGAACAGTAATAATATTAAAACACATCTTTCATAGATAAACTTTAAAAGACATTTCAACTGTTCAACTTAAAAGTATTCGTTCAAACTCGTTAGTTCCTTTAGTGCCTGCAACCTTACTAGCCTTGTGAGCTAAGGACTGGGGGTTGGGGGGAGCCTATAGGTCTACCTGGTGAGTCACCAGCAGCTATTGCCTGACCCTCCCTGGTCCTACCTAGGATGGAGAAGGGGCTTGAGCTGATCATAGGTATGTATGGTCAGTCTCTAGGGCATTGTCCTGTTTGCTAGGGTAATGTCACTGTCCCTTGCCTGTGCCATTCATGAGCGGCCTTTAAAGCCTTTAAATATGAATAGACGACTTTTTTAAAGGTTTAAAGGCCACTCATGAATGGCAGGGGCAAGGGACAATGACATTCCCCTATCAAGCAGGACAATGCCTTAGAGACTGACCATTTGTATATATGTATATACATAAGTATATACTTTATATATATATATATATATATATATATATATATATATATATATATATATAGGGTCAGCGCCCAAGCACCCTCGCCACCCAAGATAGGACCAAGGATGGCCAGGCAATGGCTGCTGATGACTCAGCAGATAGATCTATAAGCTCCCCTAAACCCCACATCTTTAGCTCAAAAGGATGGTGAGGTTGTAACGACTAAAGGAACTAACGACCTTGAGCGGGACTCGAACCCCAGCCTGACCTTCACCAGTCAGGGGCGTTACCGCATCGTCCACCACAACCCTTTAATGATACATTTCCTTTCTTATCCACAGCGTTACGCCTCTTACAAATCTGGCTTCGGCGAAAAGGTCGAGAAGAACGCCGTGACCTTCGAAGAATGCGAGGACTACGTCAGGAAGACCGGAGAGCCCCAGGCCCAATCGAGCCGCCACGAACACTACGAGAACATGTTCAACTACTACGTCTTCCCCCCACGACAGTAAATTAAACAAAATTACTCAATGGCTGACTGGAACAGATGGAACCTTCAAGTTTCAAGCTGGATTTGAGTCTGAGAAGGATTATTGAAAGGCTACAGTAAGAGGATTTTCCTCTTCTGTCCTTTCCCTTGAAGGAATGGTATAGGCTACTCGCTAAAGCGCTCAGGGTAAGGTTTCGTTTGCCCGGTCAAGCCGTTGAGAATTTCTAGTTTTGTTTTTTTGGTTTCTCAAGAAAGTGACAGTTGAAGGGAGTTTCCTCTGATAAAGAAAAAGGGTGTCTGTAGCTTGGTGGTCATTTTTAAATGCACGAATGCCATCACGAAGCAGAATCGTACCACCCACATGACTTTTAAGTAATGGAACAACTCTTGAAGGCAAAGATGATCTCAGGTTAAGATAGATTTAAGGATTTCGTGGAATGTTCACTGCAAACATCACTGGGAATGGATTCGAGGAACATCTATGACAACGATGATTCGAGAATCGTGGGAAGAAGCGTTTATTGGAAGAGAGGGGAAATTAATCTAGTCATAATAAGCAAGAAAAGATGCATTAATGTCAATCACTGAAATGTATCGTAAGGAAACAACCAACATCTCCCACTGTCACTTTTTTTTAATCTTCTACTTTTCTCTTGGTTTGTAATAATTAAAATCATGTATATTGCATAAAACTTTTGGACAAATAAACATCTCATTAAGATTTCTTGTGTTTTAGGAAACCTTTTACCATTAAAGAACATGGAACTTCAGTTATTATTATTATTATTATTATTATTATTATTATTATTATTATTATTATTATTATTATTATTATTATTATTACTTGCTTAGTTACATCCCTAATTGGAAAAGCAGGTTGCTATAAGCCCCAAGGCTCCAACAAGAAAAATAGCCCAGTGTGGAAAGGAAATAATGGAACAGTTAGAATATTATTATTATTACTACTACTTGCTAAGTTACATCCCTAATTGGAAAACCAGGTTGGTTATAAGCCCAAAGACTCCAACAAGAAAAATAGCCCAGTGTGGAAAGGAAATAATGAAACTGTTAGAATAGTGTGCCCTTAGGCAAGAAAAATCTAACCCAATACAGTGGAAGATTTTATACTATGTAAAGGCATTCTTGTCAACTTTTCCAGTGGGAGCTAACTTATAAGGGACCTCGTTAGCCTAATAAGAACATAGTAACTCCTTACCTAAAAATTCTGTAGGAAAAAATTTAGTCATCAGCATTGTTTTGAGAAGTTAGCAGATCTTCTGGTATGGCCACAGTCCAGAAATTTGGGTAACCATGGGCACAACCTCAGTTCATATACCAATCAGTGGATTAGTAATGGTATATATAAATCTGGAAAAGAAGATGACATAAGATAGATAAAAGGGATTAATTAAAAAAGATATTGTTTTATCAAAATACAAAGATATTAAGAGTGATATGCACAATTAGATTATTAACCAATAGACTTTAATAATAATAATAATAATAATAATAATAATAATAATAATAATAATAATAATAATAATAATAATAATAATAGCATATCACAAATTAAAACCAATATGCTGATAATAAGGACAAGTAAAAAAAAAATATTTAATTATGCCTAACGTGTATAATCTAGCACTGACTTAAACCCTAAACAAAACACAAAATAATGTTCTTTAATTTCGTAGATGAGTACAAATATTATTTAGAAAATGTAGTTACTTAATGATTAAACTATATATATATATATATATATATATATATATATATATATATATATATGTATATATATAAAACTATATATATGTATATATATATATATATATATATATATATATATGTCTATAACTATATATATATATATATATATATATATATATATGATATATATATATATGTATGTGTGTATATAAAACTATATATATATATATATATATATATATATATATATATATATATATATATATGTATATATATAAATATATATATATACTGTATATATATATATATATATATATATATATATGTGTGTGTGTGTGTATGTATATATCATATATCTATATATCTATATCTATCTATCTATCTATATATATATATATATATATATATATATATATATTGTATATATAAGAGACTTATGTTAGCCAGTTCAACATGAAAATATTCGCTGCAAATTTGAACTTTTGAAGAGGTAACTCCTACAATATATTAGTACATAACAATTCAAAGATCTGTGCCATTTCCAGTACTTACAATCCAACTCTATCCTTATTTCAAATGTATGTCCTACGTTAAGTCATCATTTCTATTTCTCCTTGCTCTACTTTACCCTCCACACCTACTTCTGGTTAATTTCCCTCCATTTATACCATTCCAACTGCTAGTTCTAGGTCCCACCTATATATTTTTTTTAGTTCCTAAACCCATGAGAGGTGAACCTAAACACTTTATTCGCAAGTAAATACATAACACTAGAAAACTAGAATGGACACTCGGTAGAGTGCATACCTTCGCCAACTCCACATAACAACACTCAAATATTTGCGGTAAAAAAAACAGTAAAAATCCTAAATAAATGTTACCAGGCATTTACCATTTTAGAAACGGATATATTGACGTAAAGGCGTGATATTAGGGTCATCAACCTGTAAAAGATAGTAACAAAGTAGGGTAAAAATTACGGTCGCCTGTATTTTACGGAAATATAACAAAGAAAAGTACATTTTTACGGAGAATTTCCGATTAAGATTACGGTTTTTTTTAACAGTTAAGATAGCCAATTGAATTATGTACATTTTGGCACTGGTTTCATGTAAATCTGAAAAAAAAAAACCACGATATAACAAAAAAAAAAACCTTTTTGACCTTTTTGTTACCTTGACCGTTGACCAATCACTCCCAAAATCTAATCTAATCGTCCTTGGATCATGGCGAATCATCCCACTAAATTTCACGAGATTCGGTCAAATAGTTTTTGAGTTATGTGAGTCACAAACACACAGACAGACAGACAAAATACACGCCAATCAAAACATAATCTTCGCCACAGCGAAGTTGGTGAAGGTAATTGTAAAACTACAAATCTTCGCTTGGTAAATATTACTAACCCTCGTTCGACGAAGAAAAAGGAGTTACGGATCCTTTGGAGGAAGAACTCTTGGCTTGCCCAGCTACTTCCATCCTTGGTTTACAAGAGTAACACTCACACATGGAGCAAACTTAGAAGTTAGAACTGCGGTTCATTCGGCAGTGTAGTATGGTAGTAGTAGTAGTAGTTGATCGGAAGTTACCTTTGGATCGGATCTGCCTATGTTGTGTTTGCAGTTTTAACATTCGTTGCCGGTAACAATCTCGTTAATTTCTGATAGAGAAAATCCAGTGATTTTTTGTTTACTTTATAAGAAAAAAATTGTTTTGGCTATTTTGATTTTAATTGTTAATTATTGTAATTTTGAATTATTATATTTCATGAATCGTTTGCTCATAATTATTGTAATTTTGAATTTTCATATTTCATGAATTGTTTGCTCATGGATTATGTATCGATATTGAGACAATGTTATTAATGGTTAATTTTATCATTTGAGTATTCTAAATTGTGGTTATGATTAGAATTGTTAAATCTCATGTAGAATTGCTTGTTCATTATTATTCTTATAATGCCATAAAGCAAATTTTTATGCAATAATAATCAATATTGATAATTTTATTTGTACTTCTAAATTTGACGAGTATTCTACAGAAGCCTTGACTCTTTTAGGTTTCTGGAATCTGTTTTGGTCCAGAATTTCGACCTAATAAGATAGACTTGCTTCTCCGGACTTGATTGATAGCTAACCCGGCTCGACCGACTTTGCAGACTCTACAGGACTTCATTGATAGCTATGAATTTAATTTAAAAATGAAACGTAAGGAATATTCGTTTAATTTCATTTTGGCCAAAATTTAGCAAGCTTCAGTGGAGTGGGAAGGATGATCCCCTCTTGTCCTGCGATAGACTTTTGTCTATCGCATGATGAGAGTGGGTCTTGCACTTTTAAACTTCAACTTGCTTTTGGTAAGTGGAACTTTGGTGTTTTGTTCAAAATTTTAACAAGTGTAACTTTTTTTTTTAACACAGACAAAATTTCACGTAAACATCTAAGGTACCTTTCATTTAATAGTATTTTCTTAGTTAACGTAATTTGATATAATTTCTTAGATATATTTTTTCCACTAAACTATATATTTTAATTACCATTGTTAATCATTTTAGTTTTCAAATGTGACATTTAGTAACCTACAACAAAATATTATTATTATTATTATTATTATTATTATTATTATTACTATTATTATTACTAGCCAAGCTACAATCCTAGTTGGAAAAGCAAGATGCTATAAGCCCAAGGGCTCCAACAGGGAAAAATAGCCCAGTGAGGAAAGGAAATAAGGAAATAAATAAATGATGAGAATAAATTAATATATCATTCTAAAAACAGTAACAGCGTCAAAACAGATATGTCCTATATAAACTATTAACAACGTCAAAAACAGATAATGAGATAATTTTTAAAAACTAATATAATATTTCATCCATACTTTATATGCATCTAGCTAATTTATTATAGACTTTTAGCTAATTTCGATCACCATATAATGTAATTAAATTCTTGGTATTTTACTGTTATCTTGTTAGTAAATAATGACATTCATATAGGGGAATTGTTAGTTCTGAAAGGACATCTAGAAGCCCTTTTACCCCCAAGGTAAGGTTAAATTTTTAGCACACTTTGCTATATATTTTATTTTAAATTGCTCTAACAGCCTTAATTTTTGTCATAGAGTGGTCAGGTTGGTCTCATTCTTTTGAAAAATGCCTAAAGTTTCTTATAAAGTTATCAAAAATATGCAAAAACATGTAAATAACAGTGCTTTGCAAGAACGTACCGGTACGTCCTTTGGGGGTGAAAGGGCTAGTATTAACTTAATCAAATGACTTCTAGAGAAATTTGACTTGAATATTTCAGGTTCTGTTTGTCACATCGAAGCAGTAACATAGTCAGATTTAACTTATAAGAGAAGTAGCAGAGTGGAAATACTTACTTGGAATTAAGCTGAACAAAACAGCTGAACAAAACAGCTGAACAAATCTGCTGAACAAAACTGAACAAAATAGCTGAACAAAACTGCTGAACAAAACTACCAACAAGTTTTAACTCTTGACTCTACCAAGATAGTCAAATTTGGATGGGAAGGTTGCAGGATTAAATATTATGAGTATTTCGATAAATAAAATCTTATTTGTTAGCTATGCCTTGTATCTATAATTTAAGTACATTTTGAAGTATTTTAGAATTCGAAACTGAATGAACTATGTACTTGGCAATTGTGAATTGGCCAAATCTATGCAGTTTTCATTGTTTCAGTATTTTCATCTGAAGTTAAAACATTTTCTTGGCAATATAAAAAATATTCAAACTTGCAACAGAACATTACGATAGAAAATTACATTGTTTTCGACCATGAAGGGTGGAAAGAAATGAAACTAAGTAAGACCTCTTCAGGTTTTTATTCAACCTTTATAAATAAGTTGATTTCAAATGCGTGTTAAGCCCTGTCCACACGATCGTACATGCCCGACGGGCAAACAATGATACCAGACCACAATAGTTAGTAAGAATGAGGGTTAATGACGTCAGAAGCGGGAAAACCACAGACAGGGATCTGGCATCATACAGTGTTGCTAGATCCCTGCCTTTAGTTTTCCCGCTTCTGACGTCATCAACCCTCATTTTCACAAACTATTGTGGCCTGGTATCACTGTTTGCCCGTCGGGCATGCTCGATCATGTGGACAGGGCTTTACGCTCAACTTCAGAACCAGTATTAGATTTTCCCAGCTGTCAGGATGACGACCCAGAAGGAGATGCCAAATAGTAAGATGATTGTAGGGTAAACGAACGTCCTAAAGAAGGAGAGGACCCTAATGCCAGACCACCTGTATGGGAAAGGATATTAGTGGTTTATCTAATTTATCAAAATTCAGGGGACAGTTGAAATTGGTGTTTGACCTAAAGACGAGGCAGTTGGATGTTAGCAGTGTACATTCATTAATCTTCCTTCAAGTTGATATTCATACATATATGGTACTATGAGCTTATTATTTTTTTCTTTGCAAAGGACATTACATTATTTTGTGTAGATTATTATTGTTGTTGTTGTTGTTATTGTTGTTGTTGTTGTTGTTACTAGCTAAGCTACAACTCTTAATTCGAAAAGCAGGCTGCTATATGCCCAAAGGCTCAAACATGGAAAAATAGCCCAGTTAGGAAAGGAAATAATTAAACAATAAGTGGAGTAATGAACAATTAAAATAAAATATCGTAGGAACAGTAACGACATTAAAATAGATTTTTCATAATAAACTATAAAAACTTAAATAAACAAGAGGAAGAGAAATAAGATGCTATAAGCCCAATGGCATTGCCAGACGTACAACTACCGGTCTCCCACATCCCTTGGGTAAGGGAGAGGCAGTAGTCATACCCTGGTGGGAGGGGGTACCCCGAAAGGTACACTAGGAAACCACAATCTCCCATAAATTTCCCAAACGAATGGGTTGCAGTTAGGAAAGGGGGATGGGTGGGAAGGGTCGAATGTGTGTGTGTTCCTATCCATCTAAATATTTAGTCATTTTTGACGGGTTGCATACACTAAATCGGCGTAGATATTCCGGGCGAAATAAGCCACACCCCCTGGGGACGTCATAGCTAATCATGTTATCTCCCGCATTAGCAACGGTCACAATACATCCCCTTTAAGTGATTATAAGTTAGTATAGTTTGAAATTTGTTAGGAGATGTATTGTAACCGCTGCTAATTTGGGAGACAAAGTGATTGGCTATGACGTCATCGGGGGTGGGGCTTATTTTGCCTGGAATCTCTGCGGTGACTATAGCATATATATATATATATATATATATATATATATATATATATATATATGTATATATATATATATATATATATAAATGTATATATATATACACACATATATATATATATATAAATGTATATATATATACACATATATATATGTGTATATATATTTATAAATGTAAATATCAACCACAATGGCATTTAATACCGAATTCTACCTTTGGGAATGTATATCCACTAGAAATCAGGCATTGTTTCGGCTCAGGGCATAAGTTCGAATCCTTGCCTAGCCGGAAGCATTTATCATAAATGAATTTACAGTGGCTATACATCCCCAAAGGTAGAATTCGGTACTAAATGCCATCGTGGTTGATATTTACATTGATTAAAATCACGAGTGTTAGTGATACTGTAGATGATAACTTACTTCAGGCGAGACCCGTCCCTGTTCATCTTGCCGCTGACGAAGGCAGTCGAAGCCGGGGAGACTCGATCTCTCTTGGTCCAGAGTTCCTCTTCGTCCTCTAACCCCGCAGGCAAGCGTTCGACGCCGATGTGCAGGAGGATGATGCTGAATATGACGAAGGTGCAGAAGAAGAACCACAGATCGACCATCTTGATGTAGGCCGTGTCCGGCAAGTCGTTAGATACTTGGTCGAACATCGTGTACAGCACGAGCAGCGTCGTTAATGTCATCATCGTGCGTGTCTGTAAAAAAAATAATGTTATAAATTAAGTCTGTGACAAAAATGTTAGTATTTATGTTATCGTGCATGTCTGGGAAAAAAATCTAAATGTTATCATAGAGCAAATATTAAATAAGTTCTTCAATGTTATGTTATCATAACATTCAGTAGAAAAAATTATATTTATAACATCGAGTATGTCTATTAGAAAAAAAAAACACTGACTCCATCTTCATGTAATTTCGGTTTCCAGTTTTAAAAGTATAAATCATTTGTGCTTATTCATATGTACAAATTATCTAGATAATTGAATGATTGTATTACTTATATCACCCGATAAAAGATAAGACTATTGAAATAAGCATGCATATATAAATACACACACACACATATTTATATATATATATTACATTTTTATATACTATACATAAATATGTTTATATATATACACATATATATGTATATACGTATATATACATATATATACACACACACATTATATATATATATATATATATATATATATACATATATATATATACATATATATATATATATATATATATATATACATATATATATACATATATATATATATATATATATATATATATATATATATATATAGTGTGTGTGTATATGTATATATACTCTGTATTTATTATAAACTTATTTACATAATTAAAAAAGTCACTCAAAATTTACAATTATTCTCTTAGAGCAAGTACAAATATGCATTATCTCTTAAACAACCTTAGGAATAAAAGCTCATACAAAGACCAGAATATCTAATGGTCTAAAATGTTAGACTGACTAACATCGAAGTCCTTAAGTTTAATGAAGAGCGTTCCGTAGCCAATTCCCAGGAGCAGGAACGTCGGCAGGAACACTGTTAGCACGAGTAGACTGTATCTCCTCTGTAAGGCGAATGTTACCTGAGGAAATAAGTAAAATAAAAGTTTATTAATTTTTTACTTGGAAATATAATTTTCTCGGTGAAAAAAATAAAAAAAAAGTTTATTAATTTTTAACTTGGTAATATATTCTTCTCGGTGAAAAAAAGAAGTTTATTAATTTTTAACTTGGTAATATATTCTTCTCGGTGAAAAAAATAAAAAAGTTTATTAAGTTTTAACTTGGTAATATATTCTTCTCGGTGAAAAAAGTAAAAAAAAAAATAAGTTTATTATTTTTTTACTTGGCAATATATTCTTCTCGGTGAAAAAAATAAAAATAAAAAGTTTATTAATTTTTAACTTGGTAATATATTCTTCTCGGAGAAAAAAATAAAAAAGAACAGTTTATTCATTTCTAACTTGGTAATATATTCTTCTCGGTGAAAAAAATAATTAAAGAAGGTTATTAAAGGTTCTACAAACTACAGAAAATTAATGGTATATGAAATGTATAGGAGAATAGATAAGAATACCTATAGAGCAGACCAAATAATATTGTTTGCATAAATATTCAAACTAATGGAGTTTACATGAAAGAAAATGTATTCATCTATTGGTTAATCTAACTGGCGTCACAGCAGCATGGGTCATCGACGCTTTTGTCCAAGGTAGAACAACAGCTTGTAGCTAAGTAAGATTTCGATAACGTTGCAGCGTTGACAAATCACAATGAGAAACTTTCTTTTTTGCAACATTGGGCCAAAATGATAGCATTGAAACAGGGTGTAGGGGTCTGGTTTGAGCGCCATTAGGTCATAGTAAGACTCAAGAATCAATGCAAGGGATTAGATCTGAATGGATTTACAAATTTAGCCTCTAAAGGCCCTTCCACATGGAGGGCAAATGCAGGGCGGGCACTCTAATTTGCCCGTAATTCTCTCGCTTTGAAACAGTGTTACCAGATCAAACCGTCCAAGGCAGACAGTAGGCACAGGCAGGTGAACGTATGATTTGGGTCAGAGACTGGGCAGAGGGCAGAGGTCAGAGTGAGGTCAGACAATAGCCAGACGCCCATCCAGTGCCCCAATAACGTGCACGGGCACTTCGATTGTTTTCCCGTTGTTTCCTCGTCTATGACGTCATCTACACTAGTGATCGTCACCCATACAACAAAATTGGTAACAGTGTCTGCCCGCCGTGCATTTGCCCCTTGTGTAGAAGGGCCTTAATGTTGGGCGCTGGTGCCTAGTGGACCATCCATGGGTCATATGCTATTGGAAGAAACCCCAGAAATTAAGAATGGAAAAAAAATTAAAAGGCTGGGAAGATATATGGATAAAATAAGAGCGATTTGATGTACAGTAGAGAGCTAAGAAGTGGGTGTATAAATAGCTGAAAGAACGATATAAACGTACTGTAGGAACTAGAGCGAGCTTACTTTGAAACTCTTACCTCCATAATGCCGTATCCAGCTCTTGGCTTCACTTCTATTTCAATATCCTGAACTTCGTATTTCGGCAACTCACTTAATCCGTTGTAGACAACACTAGCATTCTATGGGATAAAGAAAATTAAGTTGGACTAGTTGAAAATACAAGACATTCGTAACATTTAGCATAATAGACCGGAGGATAATGAGTAAAATTAGATTAAAAACAGGTAATTTTCTAATTCTAATTATTATTATTGTCACATATCGAATTATCCAAGGGAGATATCCATTAATTCATGATATATTTTATTTCAGACAAACAAATTTCCTTCGCAATATTCATTAGTATTTATGTTGCATTGCAATACCTAAAATGAAATAACTTTTCATACCCTTTTTCCCAACGTTAAGGGGTCGGTTGCCTGATTGGAACCTCTACAATGCCTTTTATCCACCTCAACATTCTCATCTCTGTTCTCTTAAGCTTTGCTTTCTCTTTTCGCCTCCCCCTCACTCTTCTCGCCCCAACAAGTTCTTCCCAAACCCTCCTCACTTTCTTCCTCACCCATTTAAGCCCATTACAAATCAACGATACTCCAAAATGACAAAAAGAAGAAGAATACCTCAAGGAGAATGACGTTCATGTCAGCCGAAGCCATTTTGATGATTATCTGGCAGGTCTGAGTGTCGAATGGGTAATACAACAGGAAGAAGTAACAGTTGAAACTGGCGTAGTATTGTTCCCGCTGCACTAGGCGACTGCTCTCTGGTTGGTAGATGGTGTCTAGAGAGTTGGAAAATGAATAGTTAAATTACTGTATCGATGTACGAAATAAAGTAGCACGGTCTAATAAGGTTTTGCCTTAAATTATGTAACAAGTTTTTTTATTTAGCATTTTCCCCCAAATACTTTTGGCTTTTCCAACACAATCAGATTTATATACATAAGTGTTAATTTATTTCACAGGTTTTGAGAGAGAGAGAGAGAGAGATAGAGAGAGAGAGAGAGAGAGAGAAAGAGAGAGAGAGAGAGAGAGAGAGAGAGAGAGAGAGAGAGGGAGAATTTTAATGAATTAATAAAACAACACTCATAACCTTTGCCTTCACAAACTACTTATAACTCGTGGCGTATAATTCGGTAATACTATAATTAAGAAATCAAATATTCGAATCAAATTTCCATTTAGGGATTATTGAATTATGCAGAATTTATATATAGTATTATGATACATTTCCTGAGTATTTTGAAACATCAATAACTCCTAGGATGGTTCGTGATATTGATAGCGAAAGACATTTAAGCAAATTGCAAATATGTTTTCCTTAATGAATGAAAATGATTGAAATACTTTCACTCTAGCAAATTGCAAATATATTTTCCTTAATGAGTGAAAATTATTGAAATGTTTTTCATTTAGCAAATAGCAAATATTGGTTTCCATCATGAATCAAAATTATTGAAATGCTTTCCTTTAAGCAAATTGTAAATATGTTTACATTAATGAATGAAAATGCATGAAATGCTTTCACTTAAGCAAATTGTAAATATGTTTTCATTAATGAATGAAAATTATTGAAATGCTTTCCTTAAAGTAAATTGTAA
>NC_090747.1:104029318-104031818 GCF_036898095.1 Palaemon carinicauda | reverse complement strand
GAGACGGCGTAATGTCACATTTACAAAATTAAAATCATCTTAAATATGACAGTGTAGTCATATGCGAACTGGAAGCTAAAATCGTGCAATGATTTCGTTTCGTTATATGTCTGTGGTTTAGTGTGTCCTACATACAGTATTTCTTTTTTTTTAGGTTGCCTAGCGTTAAAGGCAACCTACATACGATAGACAAATACACACACACACACACACACACATACATATATATATATATATATATATATATATATATATATATATATATATATATATATATATATATATATATATATATATATAAGTTTCAAGGGTGAGGTTGTAAGCTATGAGTTCCCGCTTGCAAAGCCCCCCCCCCAAAAAAAAAATCATGTCGGGCTTCGGTTAATGGAGGTATGTTTTTCAATTTTTCAGATAAAAGAAACCTATAAAAAGGCGTTGCATATAGAGAATAAACTACACATTCATGAAAACAAACGTTCTCTGTGAAGAATTTCCTTAATTCAACCATACTTCGTTTAGGGTTTGACAGGCTAAGACTGTTGGTAAAACATCTTTCATTTTATTCGTTAAGTAATAATTCTAGTCTTACTGTTATTATACTTTATGAATTATATAGTTTAGAAGTTTTTAAAGATACTTGTGATTTTTACATGAGCGTTTATATTCTAAATAACATAGTTTTTCAGACAGTCAATGTTTCGGTGGTAAGTTCAATCTGCCAAGAAGAAAGGTAAACAAACAGACGAGTGTTGATTGTAATAGTGGAAAGACGCGAAACACATCACTCTTAGCGAACATAAGTTATTACCTTGGTAAGCATAGGTATATCGATGAAATCTACTTCAAAACTATTAGTGAAAATCAGTGACAACAATGTTGATGAATGAGAATATTATTATATTTTCTCTTCGCGGCAATAAGGAGCCTACAGTGAGGTTAGGCCTATGTGTTTGTCATACATCCCATCTTGCCATTTTTCCAAGATAAATTTATGGTATTATTTTATTGTATTACAGGGCAATGTAACCTAGGAAAAAATTCGGTCAAATCACGTTATTTACTACAGGAAAACATATATTTTCTGTTCGGAATCAGAATCTGTAATACAGTAAAACTTTACCAAATTTATTTAGTAAATATGTTTTATTCAAAGCTATCGTCTCCAAAGATGCTTTAAAAGCTTTCACCAACGGCCTTTCGGTTGTTTAGGAATAGGACTACTATAATGCGATTTCAAACCGCCTGACCTGATGTCGCGAATTCTGCACCTCAGGAGAGGCTGAATGATCCCAAGTACCTTCGTTACCTTTGTGGCATAGCCGCTATGTACCCAAGGATTCCCCACTTAGCACCATCGTTGAAGTAGTGGCATTAGTGAGATTCCACTATGGGGGAAACCGGTATATTGTAAAAGTAGTGGAATTTAGCGGGAAATCATAAAGATATCGTTAATACGGACGTTGCCGATTCGGTAAGATTGCCAGATAGTGCTATTTTTGCCTTTAACATACAAAAATATTGCTACAGTTCGCATTGATTCCAGTATCTCTCAGCAGGTATTTTGCTAGAATTGTCATATGAAACAAATTACTACTACTACTACTATTATTATTATTACTGTAGTAGTAGTGTTCTGCCCAAAGACAGGCCCTTTCATGGATAAGTTGCCATCCATAATTCTTTATTCATCATATGGCCATCTCTTTTAGTTCTTGGTACAAATTATGGAAAAAATAGTTACACCGTATTAATATTAAAGGTATGTTTGCCAGTAGTCAAACATTTTTATTCCTTCCCACAGATTTTTCATTGACAGTTTATCCAGCTATATGCGTGATGTTTTCATTTAAAATTCCAAATTTGATTCTTTATTACAAACTACCTTATAAGTAATTATGAGAAAATAATTTTTTTTTGAGAAACCAGAGTTTGATTCTTAATTATAAATTATCTTATAAGTAAGTATGAGAAAATCAAACTTTTTTTTTTTGAGAAACCAGAGTATCTCGAAGATATGTTTTAATTCGTATATCTTACCGTATATGAATCTCTCGGAACCGTCCTTTACCTTTGTCTTCGTGAATCCTGTATATCATTCATAATTTTGACCATCCTTCCTAGACTATACTATTCCACCACATAGGCTTAGCACTAGGTAGGAAAGCAATTCTAAGCCTTGCCATTTTTAAGAAGCTCAGAGGCTGCACAGTATTCTACAAGATTTTATTTCAATTGTAACTGAATTGTTTAAGGATATTCGCAATCAAAAAGTTGAATTGGTAAACTTTTAGTACTAAGTTGGTCCAAAAACTCGTTTCGTGTTGTTTTAACTGATCGTATCAAGTTAACGTGTTTATATACCTTGATATATTTTGTTTTTCTTTTATTTCCCTTTAATATTTTATTCTTAACTTCTTAATTTCTTTAACGTACAGATTTGCTTTCCATGCTGAAGCTCTTTGGCTTGTTGCAATCTGCTTTTCCAAATAGGGTTGCAGTA
>NC_090747.1:104009318-104024318 GCF_036898095.1 Palaemon carinicauda | reverse complement strand
CTACCGATCATGAAGTTCCCGCTAACCTCTTCGTCGTCGTCATCTTCCCCGGGGGGCAAATATTCGACGGCGATGTGGACCAAGGTGATACTGAAGATGAGAAAAATGCAGAAGAAGAACCACAAGTCCACCATCTTGATGTAGGCCGTGTCGGGAAGATTGCTGGAGACTTGGTCGAACATCGTGTACAGGACAAGCAAGGTGGTCAGGGCTACGTTTGAGCGCGTCTGTTGAAGTAATCAGACACCTCATGTAAATAGTTAATAGTTGCCCATGGGTGTTGCATAAATAATGTCATAAGCGCTAAAATCAATTGTACTTACATGTTTGAAGAGCTAAAAATGCTCAGGAAAGAAGACTGGAGTGGTTTGGTCATGTCATGAGGAGAGGAGAGCACTTGTGTAAAAGGGTTATGGGCATGGAGGTGGATGGCAGAAGAAGGAGGGGAAGGCCAAAGTTCAGGTGGAAAGAGGATTTATTAAATTACATGAAGGAAAATGGTCTAACACTCTAAAAGAACAAAATGTACATGACAGAGGAAGATGGAGTAAGCTGACAAGAAACAGCAACCCTATATAGAAATGGGAAAAGCTGAATACAAAGAAGTTTAAAAAGCTGAGTTTATTTGTAATGATTAACCTAACAATATTTGTAAATATCTTGTCTTCTTAAGTCTAATTTGCATTAACGGACTTTGGTGATACACTTCCTGACTTGAGAGTAAAAATGCCTTCCGTGCTATTATAGTATGCTATCTACCTCCGATTTTGCTATCTACCACCCCTTTCTGACTATAGTATGATACCTACCATCAGTCCCTAAGGATACGGTCTACTTGCTAATCCGCCTCTAATAAGGAGGATCATTACCGACTTGATAACCTAACCTAACGTAACCTAACCTAACCTACAAACTGCTTATAATTATGCACCCATGTTGTCCTGTCAATAAATATTATTAAACTATCATTAAAGTCCAATGAGGATAACATACTGGTGGTAAGTAATGTTTGATAATCCTCATCAAACAGGAGGATTAACATTGACGGTAGATAACATACTTTATGGTAGATACCATACTATAGAAGAAACTCGACGGTAGATAGCATACTATAATAGCACCATGCCTTCTTCAGCCTATATCTACCTGTCGGTTACTTCCCACTGAAGTAATATGCAAAAACATGACTCCTTTTGAAAGCTTCTTTGACGGCAATTACTACCATCATCAATTTTCATTCAACTTACTCCAAAATCGTTCAGCTTGATGAAGAGTGTTCCATAGCCGATTCCAGAGAGGAGGAAAGTAGGGAGAAACACCACCAAAACTAACAAGCTGTAACGCCTCTCCAACTTGAATGTCACCTGTGGAATGGAAAAAGAAAAATAGAGAGACATTACTAAATTTATAGTCCACTATGGAATGTTCATTTTTTTATGTGATTCAAAATATGGTCAGATTATGACATTTTCTTTGTAATTTTTGTCTGTGACGGAAGAAGTGGTCAGATTGTTACCATTTCTTACTCTCATTTTATTCTGACGGGAGATGTGGTCAGGCTACGACCTTTTCTTTCTCATTTTTTGGGGGGCCGAAGAAGTGGTTAGACAATGACCTTTTCTTTCAGCCATTTTTTCATGTGACGGAAGACGTACTCAGAACATGACCCATACTTCAAGTATTTTTTTTTTTCTTTTGTGATGGAAGATATGGTCAGACTATGACCATTTGTTACTCTCATTTCTTTAAGTGACGCAAGATGTGGTCAGACTATGACCTTTTCTTACTCTCATTTTTTTAAGTGACGCAAGATGTGGTCAGACTATCACCTTTCAGTCATTTTTTTTCTAATATGTGACGGAATATGTGCTCAGACTATGACCTATTCTTTCAGTAATTTTTCGTGACGTGTGACGGAAGATTTGATCAATGACCTAATCATTCAGATATGCTCTTAAAGGAGGTAAAAGTAGAAAGAGTAATTCAAATGTGTCTTAACAGTGTGATGATGAAAAGAAAGGTATTCTGAATTAATTTACTCCGGAGTGGGGTAGTTCCGTCACTGCCCTTCATGCAGTGCACTGCAGACATTGCTAAAGAGTCTTTGCACTACCTTATTAGCCTTCTAATTTACCTTCTGCATCTCGCTGTTCAACCTCTTTAACTATTTCTTAGAGCAACTCAAGGATTTCCTCCCGGTTGCCCTTCTGGGTTGACTGGTCTCCCCGGCCCTTGTGCAGGATCATATGATCCAAATTTCATGAATTGAATCATAAAGAGCAAGAGAGAGAGAGAGAGAGAGAGAGAGAGAGAGAGAGAGAGAGAGATCAATAACCTATAGGCCAGGAGCACACTAGCGACTCTGGCACTACAAAGCCACGCCACGCCTGTGGCGGGGATGAGCGACAGAGAGCCACAGTCGCTTGCCACAGTCGCTAGTTTGCGCGGCAAAACTTGAAAACAATGGAAACCTATGGGAGACCACATCCCCGCCGCACGATGCTGTGGCTTTGTGGCGCCACAGAGTCGCTAGTGTGCTCCCGGCCATATAGTTTCTACAGTATAATAGGTGAAGAGAACTTCAATCGCGAGGCTTTACCTCCAAGACGCCGAAACCATCTTTGGACGTGATGTTTATACCAATACTTTGCACTTCGTATTTGGGCAGCTTCTTCAAACCGTTGTAGACAACACTGGCATTCTGGAAAGAAAAAAAAAAAAACTTGTTATTGTTATTATTTGCTAAGCTACAACCCTAGTTGGAAAAGCGAGATGCTATAAGCCGAAAGGCTCCAACAGGGAAACTAGGCCAGTGAGGAAAGGAAACAAGGAAACATAGAATAGTGTGCCTGAGTGTACCCTCAAGCAAGAGAACTTTCAATAAATAATACTTAATTTCAAAGGTATATTGGTGTATTCACTCGCTTACTACCAGGTTCAAATTTTACTTTTGCTAGTTTTACTTGGCGGCTAGGCTAAGTCTTTGGCGTGTCGTCTTGATACCAAATAGAATATTTAACGAGATTCTTCTATTGAACTTAGTAGAATTCACGAAAAATATACCCCATTCCTTCTACTTATGTGTTTGTTGAAGTATCGTGAGCATTTTTGATCTGGAATAATTGAGATGTAGCTAAAAAAAACTATTATTGTGATGTGCTTTTTAAAGTAATTTTTTTATAGGGACGACTTTAGCTCTCCAAATAAATTTTAGTCACGTTTCCTTCATAATAACAATATCTGAAAGTGCTCCATAACACGGAAGTTAATGACAAGTTTCCAAGAAATCCCGCTTGATTACACAATAAGAGAAGATTGGGTATAAAATATCAAGGAAAGTTCATAGGAAGAATGGGGTTGCGGTAGTCTATTGGAAACGTCCATACCGGGCGATATGGTGGATTGGCTTCGAGAACCGCTCTAGCTCGATAGTTTCTTGTATTCAGTGTTGCCAGGTTTGCCAAATGAGAAAAGGCTGACGTCTGATCAACTGCAGCTTTAAAAGGCCAACCTAATAGTAGAAAATGGCCGAAAATATAACATTTAAGGCTAACCAATATCAAAAAGGCCAAATTTAGGTATCTAGCAGGAAAAAGGCCAAATTTGGAATTTTTGTCCCGAAAAAAAGTCAACCTGGCAACCCTGCTTGTAGTGCCTCTATGCTCATCATTCTTGTGAGCTAAGGATTTGGGGTTTAGGTAGCCTATAGGTCTACTTGAGGAGCCAAAAACAGTGATCGCCTGGCCTTCCCTAGTTCTAGCTTGGGTGGAGAGGGAGCTTGGGTTCTAATTATATGTCTATATCGTGTCTCTAGGGCATTGTCACTGTCCCTTGCCTCTGCCATTCATTAGCGATCTTTAAACCTTTAAACAACGGTCGTAAAAGGAAAACTTACCTCCATATTGATAACATTCAAGTCAGCAGAATCCATTTTAATGATAATCTGGCAACTCTGGACGTCGAAGGGGTAACTGAAGAGAGTGAAGTAACAGGTGAAACTGGCGAAGTACTGCTGACGCTGCACTAGGCGGCTGCTCTTAGATGGGTATATGGTATCTGTGCAGCAAAGAAGTTTCTTTAGTTGACGCTTGGGTGTGGGTGTGGCAGCCTCTCCCCTAAACATTTGCTTAAAAACTAGAAGGCTGTACTTTTACTGTACTACCCCTTTTATGAGAGATACAGACAAACAGTAAATGCATACGCACGTATATACTGTATATATATATATATATATATATATATATATATATATATATATATATATATATATATGTATATATATATACATATATATATACATATATATATACATATATATATATATATATATATATATATATATATACATATATATATATATATATATATATATATATATATATATACATATATATATATATATATATATATATATATATATATATATATATATATATATATCTGGAGTGAATGATGAATTGCTTATTTGCCTCTAATTAAAATTGTCAAGAAAACGAGACCTCAAGAGTCGTGGATAACATTTGACCTTTTAGATGTTTGATATCTATAGGCTACCAACATAATGATGTTTATCTCTAACAGAAATAAAATATTAACTAATGCATGAGTTGCTCTTTATGGTTTATTAGCTCTATCCTATTTTTTCCCTATACTCATTTTATACTTTTTATGTTTTCCGTTGGGGTATTTTTACCATTGGGGCTCCTGCGTCTGTGCATTCTGGTTTCACAGTGCGTGACCATCTTAGGTCGTGATGATGATAATAATAATAACTATAATGAAAATGAAAAGGGTTAGTACGTCAAATAATGATTAGATTTATGGATGTGGGTTATATAGCCTGAAGTCTGGAAGGGTTTGTCTCAGGACAAAATTCTAGCTAATCAGAGCGTGAGCTCGCTTTGCGGAGGCAAGTATTGACAACCTTTAATAGTGACCCACACTGTTGGCGTGCACAGCACATCCTTGTACTGCTTGCCAGAACAGAGGAGCAATGAGATTATGTTTAATTGTGAGCAAAGCAAGGCATGGCAGAACAAAGATCATTTGAGGCACGGGATATAAAGTGATTTGGAGAGTTGTAGCAAGGAGTACTGGGTAAGTGATGACATCATGGTTTGGCAATAAATTTGCATTTGTTGAGTGAGCTAGCGCTCTGATTGGTTCTAATTTCCGTCTGGAGACAGACCATTCCAGGCTTCCCCAAAATGCTGTCTGGCGCATTGGCCTTTAGGGCCATTCAGTATCAGTACGTCTAGGACAACCAGTCTAATGGTGCAGGAAAGGGACTGAAAAGGGAATTTCTTAGCATTCTGCTATGATATACTTAGTTCGCATTTTGTGTTAGTATTAGGATTTTGCGTTTGTATCCCGTTATATGGAGCCACAAACGGCTTCAATAGTTACTAGTAGATACCGGTACTTGAACTATTTTTGTAAATAATTGTTGTATTGCAGTTTATGGAATACATATGTGGAGTACTACACTTGAAACATATATTAAAAGTAAAGTAACTTTCATAGTATTCTTATTTAAGAAAGGAGCTCAAGTTTTGGGACTAATTAAAGAAATAATCTTGGGATGGAAAAAAAAAAACGAAAATATACTCACCCATCTGGGCATCTGTGAAAACCGGGGCTTCAGGTTCTCCCGTTTTCTTGACAAAAACTCCACTCTTGAGGAGCTTTAATTGACCGTCGTTGACATTGAGGAATTCTATTTCTGGCGTCCAAATGCCCTCGACTTCTTCATCACTTAGCACATTCTTGCTTTCGTCAGATTTGATGTTTTTAAATCGTAGATTTTGATCGATCCACATAAGGGCTACTTCGATTTCCATGTTAAAGGCGAGATTGATGTCGTCGATCTTTGAAAATCTGACTATGTCAATTACTGGCTGTATTTTAAGTGGGACGCCGATGGTTTCACCCTGCGGTGGACGGTAACTGTGATATCTGTCGGCGAACAGAACCAGGCTGCAGAATTCTTCATCACTCCTGTCTGGGCAATCGTTCTGTAAGTTACAGCGCACTGATCTGTCCACACACGAACCATCACTGCACATGAATTGCTGCGTTGTGCAATTAGAGAGACCTAGGATAGCCGAGGCTCCCGTATCATAGTTGCAAAATGGAGATTGAACATGCCAAGAATGTCGTCCAATGGGATACTCGGAAGCACTGCCAAGTGAAACCTCTGCTAAAGTAGTGTTTGTATGGGCATCGATGAGTGTCCATTCCTTTTCCCCAGAGCTAAATATGACCAAGCTATAATACCCTCTGAAATATGGCCTTGAATTGATATAACCATCCAGCATGAATCGTGTTTGGCGCTCTGTTGATTGACAGAGCCCCCGAAACTGCAAATAATTATCGGTTGTCCTGCTGCAAGGAAAACAAATTCTGAAATCGCAGCGTGTCGTATCCCAGTTAAGATCATACTTGCGTAGTACCAAGCAGTTTTCCTCATGGCTGGTATTATGTTCGCCAGGAAGCCAATTGCTATTTATCAAAGATTGTTCATCATCCTCACTTGCACCTCTCAAAGAGAGAAGACGATGACTATCACCCCCACACTGGTCATAAAACTGTTGGCTCTCTAGGGCTAGAAGATCAGTTGCCTCCTGGCTCTTAGGAATATACATGCTTGCATCTACCAGAGAGCAGAACCTAGCGGCTTCTCCAGGGTACATCAGCTTGGGAATGATGACATGTTTTTTAACTGGTTTGCAGAAGTGTTCGATGTTCACTGTTTCCTCTTCAATCATGAATGTTTCCATCAGGGTAGTGTCTGATGAGAGAACGTTTCCCCTCGTGTTGGATGAGCACTCGGCCATTCTCTTGATGTCGCCAACGTTTAATGGGTAGTCCCAGAGATTTACCTGAGGCGGAAAGTGAGAAAAAATTGTTTGGACTACTTGAAAAAAGAAAGGTATACACAGTTCTTTACAACATATTAAGCTCGAGGTGAGGAGTGCAGGTTCATCCTTGCCAAGATTCTTGGACATGATGTGTCCTACTATGCGAGCAGCATTTTAAAATTTATTTCAGAAGCAGGAATCTGAAAACTATTAAACTTTTATGATGACATCTTAACTTTTATGGTTTTAATTGAATATTCTTTTACTTTTTATATATAATAAATGATATTGGCGTCAATGACCTTAGATGTTAGGATGCCAAAACACTTTATATCAATCAAGTAATCATCGTCTCTGGTAATAGATTATAGTAATTTCGTTGTGCAATTCAGTTGTATTTCTATCTGAGAAGACCAGTACTTCCATAGAAGCAACGAGAGAGAGAAAAATCAATACATTCTCTTACCTGAGAGACATAACCAGTCAGGACCTTTTCAGCATTTTTCGCTGTGTCGATTTCACCATCGTCATACCCCAAGTAAATGGTGCCGTTGAGATGTATCCCAGATGACTTGGCACTAAGTTGGCCCTCTGTACCGAATGCCCCGTCAATGAATATTCTGGTAAAAGTCATGAAATAACAGTAAAAAAGAAAAAGATAGAGATTCGTATTGAAAGTTCGTGTATAATTGTATAAATCAGAAATTATTATAATCCTATTTAACTTACTGGTATGAAGGAGGGGTAAGGACAATGCAGTGATGATGCCATATTTCCACCCTGTCGTCAAGCACCAACTCCGGAATTTCTTTCTTACCGTTGA
The DNA here is from genome assembly GCF_036898095.1 of Palaemon carinicauda. NCBI lineage: Eukaryota > Metazoa > Arthropoda > Malacostraca > Decapoda > Palaemonidae > Palaemon > Palaemon carinicauda. Next base: position 104,016,635 of record NC_090747.1, on the reverse strand, counting down.
AGTAGAATTCCATTGCTTGCTCTGACTGAACTTTATGGAGAAAGAAAGAGAGGAAAAATGTTACACTAGTGTATGTGACCCGACACAAATTACGGCTAGATATTTAGATAGATATACATACATACGCACCCATCCCTTACATGAGGGTATGATTACTTCCTCACCCCCCTATCTGAGGTGACGGGAAGGCTGAGCTTGACCGGAAAATATTCTCTCTCTCTCTCTCTCTCTCTCTCTCTCTCTCTCTCTCTCTATATATATATATATATATATGTATATATATGTATATATATGTATATATATATATATATATATATATATATATATATATATATATATATATATATATATACTGTATATATATTATATATGCGATGAAAACTAGCCAAACCACAGACATGAATTGTGATGTCTGAGGTCTTTGTCTTTTATTTATTGTCCTGAGTTTTTATTATTATCATATATATATATATATATATATATATATATATATATATATATATATATATATATATATTACTACCTTTTCATTCTGTTTATTGATATAAAACCACTTGATTCTGTGTCAAAATAGACAATTGTTAATGTCGATGAAAAATATACATCAATGAATAAATTGAGACAGATAAAACGCATCCCTTGCCTTCCTCTACACCCGAAATATTACTCCACCGCCCATTTCAAACTTACGGAAAGCAAGGGCTTTCTTGTCCGAGTAACCGTAGGACAAGAAGGGGACGGCGCCCCTGTGCTGCAAGATCCTGAAGCGATAGCAGACGGTCGATGTCGACAGCTCTTGCTGTCTAATGACAGTTGCATTTTCATTGTTGAAGTTGTGCTTGACGAAGGAGTAGACAGTCTTTGGCTGATAGAAAGCTGGCTGGATATTATATACAATTGACTCGCTGGCTGCAGGAGGAAAAATGAGAAGATTATTATCATTATTATTATTATTATTATTATTATTATTATTATTATTACTTGCTAAGCTACAACCCTAGTTGGAAAAGCAGGATGCTATAAGCCCAGGGGCCACAACAGGGAAAATAGCCCGGTGAGGAAAGGAAACAAGGGAAAATAAAATATTTTAAGAACAGTAACAACAATAAGATAAATATTTCCTATATAAACTCTAAAAACTTTAACAAAACAAGAGGAAGATAGAGAAATTAGGTAGAATAATGTGCCCGAATGTACCCTCAAGCAAGAGAATTCTAACCCAAGACAGTGGAAAGCCATGGTACAGAGGCTATGGTCCTACCCAAGACTAGAGAACAATGGTTTGATATTGGAGTGTCCTCTTAGAAGAGCTGCTTACATATGACAGGAAGAAGAAAAGTAGATTAGGGGCGAGAATGACAGTATGGGAAGAAGAATTAGGAAAAGAATTAGAAATTATAATGTGGAAATAATTAGAATAAGAATGAATGAGGCCAAGTGGGTTAATGTATAGTGAAATGATTAAGGAAACCGAAGAGACGAATGAGGGAAGAAGGAAATAAATCATCTTCAAAAACTACTTTGAAAATTTACTTTATTTATGAGCAAGTAATTTACCACATAAACAGCATATGAACAATCTTGTATTATTATTATTATTATTATTACTATTATTATTATTATTACTACTACTACTACTACTTGCTAGGCTACAACCCTAGTTTGAAAAGCAGGAAGTTGGAAGCTCAAGGGCTCCATCAAGGAAAAATAGCCCAATGTGGAAATAGATAAACTACAAGAGAAGCAATGAACAATCTAAAATATTTTAAGAACAGTAAAAACATTAAAATAGATCTTTCATCTATAAACTATAAAAACTGAAGAACAAATACTTACTGGATAAAGAAGAAACTAGATGAACGCAGATCAACACCATGATAGATACAGTCTCAAACATCTTGCTAGGCTGACCTCGTAACTAATACTAGCAAGAGTAATGGTCCGTTGGATTCGAAGATGATGACGGACCTGTGATCAGTCTGTGGATGTTGTCACTTCTGAAGCACGCGATGTTGTTCGATGCAGCTAAAGCGGGGTTTTACACGGTCGAATGGTTCGTCGAACATGGTTGTCTAACCTGCTTGTCAAACGGTTCGAAGAGGTGGAGTCAGCCACAAATGCAAAAGGTTTGTGGACAATGAAGCCCCGCCTACAAAATTCAGGCGAGAAGAGACTTTCTTCGAACCGTTCGACGAACGTGTTCGACAACCAAATACCCCGATTACGCGTTCGAACATCACATCAAACAATTGTCTGTCGAACCGCGTTCGACCATGTAAACCCTCCTTAAAACAGGGTTAACACGGTCGAACGGTTCGTCGAATGCGGTTCGACAAACAAGTGTTTGAAGTGATGTTCGAACGTGTGAATGGGGTATTAAGTTGTCGAACACGTTCGCCAAACGGTTCGAAGAAAGTCTGTTCTCGACTGACTTATGTGGTCGTGGCTTCATTGTCCACAAACCTTATGCATTTGTTGCCGACTCCGCTTCGAGCCGTTTGACAACCAGGTTCAACGAACTGTTCGACAGTGTAACCCCGCCTTAAGTATGCATTACATAGCCATGCATTTCTTAATGTTTCAATGCAATTTTTAGTGCATTAGTGCAGTTCCTTGTGCCTGTCTCTGGCTGCATGTTCGGCTGTAATTATGTGAGATTATCTCTCTTCCGGCAATGTTCTTGTCACTTACATGTCAGCTTAGATTTAGTGCCTTTATTTTTTGATAGAGATAGTTGTTCTTCCTGGTTGTCCGTCACCTGAGACTTAAATTATTTATACGTATTAACATGTATAGAATAGATTCGTTATAAAATGAAAAATCTCTATGAAGAGTATAATTGACTGGCGTTATTTTATAAAATGATATATCACTCCGATTAATATAATTAATTGGCGTTATTTGATAGGTGATACCAAATAATGAAGGAAATTGAGAAAAAATAATGGAAATCAAATGCTATTTTGTTAAAAGATTGTTTATTCATACATATAATTATATATGAAAAAAAAAATCCATTAATACGGTTGGATAAAAAAATAGATCACCTAAAAACTATAATTGAATAAAAAATTATAAGCAAAAGTAAGAGGGAAAAAATCTATAGAACAGCTAAAACTCATATAGAAAGAATTGAAAGTTAAAGAATGCTATATATATTAATTATCAAATTATACTATATCTTGTAATATTTAATGTATGTAACGTTTGCCCTCTCTTTTAATATTTTAGTGTTTTGTTTGACTTTAGTTACAACTTAGTAAGCAATGATAATAGTAATAACAAGAAGGGCACTCAGTAGAGCGCAGATCTCCCTCGTGCAGCTTATTTCTCTACCTTTTTCTCGACCTTGACCTTGAACTTTAACCATTACATATATTAATTGGCGTGGATTTCCATACACTCAAATATGAACCAAGTATAAAAATCTCTGTGACAACGATGTGGAAAATTATGGCTGATTACGTTTTTTTCATATTTTGCTTGGCTGTGACCTTTGACCTTGACCTTCCAAAATTAATAATTTCCATTTTTTTTCACATAACAGTTAATTCCTGTAAGTTTCATTACTCCACGATTAAAATTGTGGCCAGGAAGATGTTCACAAACAAACACACACACACACACAAACAAACACAAACAGGGGGTAAAACATAACCTCCTTCCAACTTCGTTGGCGGCGGTGATTATAATTATAGGACTAGAAATTTATAAATTTAGAGATAGTAATTACTTTAAATTATAATATAGTTTGCTAGAAAAATCTTGTTTAGTCATGACTTCAATACTTCACTCGCACGCCAAGGTGTTTGCCTAGAGACAGTATTGGGCAAAGCTGCGAGTTGGTGTCAGGAGGTTAAAACGTGACATTTTGCAGCACGGGGAACCGTGTTGGCAAGTGGGAATTACACAATATTGGTAGAACTTCAAAAGTTCAAAATTGCAGCAATGTTTTTTGTTTTTTTTTTTTTTTTTTTTTTTTTTTTTTTTTTTTTTTGAACAGGCTGACACAAGTTTTTTTATAGTTTAATTATGAAATATCTGTTTTAATGTTGTTAATGTCTTTGATAATTTTATTTTAATTGTTCATTACTTCCAATGTCGTTTATTTATTTCCTTATTTCCTTTCCTCATTGGGCTATTTTTCCCTGTTGGAGCCCTTGGGCTCTTAGCATCTTGCTTTAGGAACTAGTGTTGTAGCTTACCTAATAATAATAATAATAATAATAATAATAATAATAATAATAATAATAATTGAATTAAGATTAGGTTAATGAGTAGGCCTGCCATTCTAAATTGCAAAGCCTATGTATCTCCTCAAATAAAACTTTAGATTTTTGCCCTTTAGTTAAACTGAGATATTAAACTTTAGATTTCAGATTTTATTCCCCTTATTTACGGGGAAGAGGCCAATAGAGATTAAACAAATTATTATTATTATTATTATTATTATTATTATTGTTATTATTATTATTATTATTATCATCATTATTATTATTATTATTATTATTATTATTATTATTATTATTATTATTATTATTATTACAAGCTAAGCTACAACCCTAGTTGGAAAAGCAAGATACTATAACCCCAAGGCCTCCAACAGGGAAAAATAGCCCATTGAGGAAAAGAAATAACGAAATAGATAAACGATATAAGAAGTAATGAATAATTAAATTAAAACATTTTAAAAGCATCATGGAATATGTTGAATGAACTCCAAAGATGGAATGGGAATGGTGAGAGGAATACATTACACCTGTTATGGAATCAATTTAGAACGGGAAACGTGATCCTTAATAGAGTTCAATAAATATTCAACAAGGACACTTAAAGGGATATATTGAATTCACTACGAAGTCTTCAACACGTCAGTTTGATCCCTTCCCATCGATATTCAAGCAAATTTCATATTTCAGAAGACGTGTCTGAGCACTTCCTTGTATATGTAATCCTCAGCACTTAAGCTGTCAATTATCTGACGATCATTCCTATCTAAACAATTCTTCTTCGCCCAAGGGGTTAACTACGGCACTGTAATTGCTCAGTGGATACTTTCCTCTTGGTAAGGGTAGAAGAGAATATTTAGCTATGGTAAGCAGCTCTTCTATACTCAATTTTTTTAGTGAGGCGCATTTGCACGGACTCCCAGCGGTGCCCTTTTAGCTCGGAAAAGTTTCCTGATCGCTAATTGGTTGGACAAGATAATTCTAACCAATCAGCGATCAGGAAACTTTTCCGAACTAAAAGGGCACCGCTGCGAGTCAGTGCAAATGCGCCTCATTAAAAAAATGAGTATAGGTGAAGGACACCCCAAAATCATTGTTCTCTAGTCTTGGGTAGTGCCATAGCCTCTGTACCATGGTCTTCCACTGTCTTGGGTTAGAGTTCTCTTGCTTGAAGGGACATTCGGACACACTTTTCTATCTAATTTTTTTTCCTCTTGCTTTGCTAAAGTTTTTATAATTTATATTGGAAATATTCATTTTAATATTGTTACTGTTCTTAAAATATTTTATTTTTCCTTGTTTCCTTTCCTCACTCGGCTATTTTCCCTGTTGGGGCCCCTTGGCTTATAGCATCCTGCTTTTCCAACTAGGGTTGTAGCTTAGCAAGTAATAATAATAATAATAATAATAATAATAATAGGACACGTTTATCCATTTGTTACTCTGTGGCCTTGGCGGAAGTATGCTCTCCCTAGAGATTTTTTAATTGCATGGAATATTTGCTATCACATACTTACACTATTCAACACCGAGAGAAAGTTATTATTATGGAAAACTCATGTAATTAATAAGATAGGCCATTTTACGTTAAATTAGTATTTAATGGTTGTGGTGGCCGATGCGGTAACGTCCCTGACTGTTGAACGCTAGATTGGGTTTCGAATCCTGCTCAAACTCGTTAGTTCCTTTGATTGCTGCAACCTCACCACCCTTGTGAGCTAAGGATAGGGGAACGGTTGGGGGAGCCTATAGGTCTATCAGCTGAGTCATCAGCAGCCATTGCCTGACTCTCCTTGGTTCTTTTTTGGGTGGACAGGCGGTTGGGGCGCTGATCATATGTATATATGGTCAGTCTCTTGGGCATTGTCCTGCTTGGTATGGCAATGTTACTGTCCTTTGCCTCTGTCATTCATGAGTGACCTTTTAAACCTTTAATGTAAGGCTTGACTACACTTCGGCCATTGTCATATTTACTGTCTTATCACAAAGTAGTTTTAAAAAGTCGCCGTTGTTTTGAAATGTGATTAAATCATTGGAATAAAGTACATTTTCAGGAGGTGGGTAGCTACAGTAGGTATTCATATATTTATGTGACACTTAACTATATATATTTTAAATTAAATAGAATACGTATTAGTAGCTTAATTTGTAAGCTAATGTTTTGAGTGATTTTCTGGTTTTAGGTGGGAAGAGGGGAAAAATGCCAGAAGGAAATTATAGGTGAAAAATAGGATGTAAAATGAATCAAAAGAAACATCTTGAACACTGTTTGCAAGTTTGTTGTAATGGTAACCAGGAGGGTTTAAACTTTTAAGGTAATTACCTTAGTTTGAGGTAATTTACATGGTTTAAAGGTAATTTAACAGGTAATTCTAAGGTAATCTCGGTTTCCCTAGCTTCAATTTAAGGAAATTGGAAAAATTTTAAGGTAATATAAAGTAAAAAGCAGCAGCATCTAAGGTAAATTCCACAGGCTTAAGTTTAAACAATAGCACCAGTCACCACCAATCTCCATCCGTCCTTTACCATCCCTCATGCACTCCCCGACTCATCTACCTCCTTCCCTCCATCATCCCATCCCTACCAAACCCGCAACCTTCACCGTCAAACCGCATTTGCATGATAAATATCCCTTCATTCCGTGACAGCAAACAGCGGCTATCCGGGGTGACGCTCATGTCAGGGACAAGAGTATGTGAAATGCAGAATTCTAGAATTCTAGATATTTTGAATTCTAGAATTTGCGAAGAGACGCATCACATTATCCATATGATAAGGTGACGTTCCGTTAATCTCCTGGCTATGATTTATTTAAATGGCTTATGTGCTGAAAAAATGTGTCGACTATGAGGTCACCCACCCAAGCAGTGAACACACCCAACGTTTCTGAATTGCATTAGATATTAAATTTGACATTTCTTTTAGGATGGGTATTGATTGTGATGTTAAGTATTGTACTTTATTCTTAACTAGTTTACGCCATCGGTCAAAAATAAGAGAATCAACCCTCCCCGTATTTCTTCTCAAAGTACCCCACTTTCACCATGGTATGACTAATCCCTCTTCCCCTACCTAGGAGTCAGTGAGA
>NC_090747.1:103984318-104004318 GCF_036898095.1 Palaemon carinicauda | reverse complement strand
TAATTACTTACTATAGTAGTCTTCCCTCACTTCTTGGCAGTCACTCCCACCCGTTCCCGAAGGACAGACGCAGTGGCAATCACTTCCTATGTATCCCCCATTCTGGCATTTACCTTCGTGTATGTTGCAGTCCTTCATCCACCTGGCTGTGGGAGAGGATGAATCTATTAAACATTATGAATAACCAATCTGTTATCACTCACAACTTGAACGGGCACTCGGTAGAGCGCATACCTTCGACTATATCATGTTGTGCAGTTTAAACGTTTGCCGTAAAAAAAGCGGTAAAAATCCTGGAATAAATGTTGCCAGGCATTTACCGTTTTAAAAACGGATATATTGACGTTAAGGAGTGATAGTATATACCGTCACCAGCCCCTAAATGATAATAACAAAGTAGGGTAAAAGTTACGATCGCTTGTATTTTATTGAAATACGACTGAGAACAACATATTTTTACAGAGAATTTCTGATTAAAATCATGGTTTTTATTTAACAGTGCATATCACAAGATAGGCCATTAAATTTTGCACATTTTGCCACTAGTTTCAAGCAAATCAGGAGAAAGAAAAATTGGCCACGATATGGCGAAAAAGACGTTTTTGTGCTTTTTGTGACCTTTCCCTTGACTTTTGACCTTTGACTTTTGACCCAATCTCTCCATAAATCATGGCCAATGATCCCACCAAATTTCATGAGATTCGGTCAAATAGTTTTTGAGGTATGCGAATCACAAACACACAGACAGACATACAAACAACTACACGCCCATCAAAACATAACCTCCGTAACGAAGTTTGGCGAAGGTAATAATTAAAATACATACATACATCTATATACCAAGGCACTTCCCCCAATTTTGGGGGGTAGCCGACATCAACAAATGAAACAAAACAAAAAAGGGGACCTCTACTCTCTACATTCCTCCAGCCTAACCAGGGACTCAACAGAGTTCAGCTGGTACTGCTAGGGTGCCACAGCCCACCCTCCCACATTATCCACCACAGATGAAGCTTCATAATGCTGAATCCCCTACTGCTGCTACCTCCGCGGTCATCTAAGGCATCGGAGGCAGCAGCAGGGCCTACCGGAACTGCGTCACAATCGCTCGCCATTCATTCCTATTTCTAGCACGCTCTCTTGCCTCTCTCACATCTATCCTCCTATCACCCAGAGCTTTCTTCACTCCATTAAAATATTTATGATAAAAACAATAAAAAGAAAACGAGGGCATCGTGCTTACAAATGCAGCGATAATGAGTGTTGACGAGTTTCTTGTCGTAGAAGGACAGTTCGCCTTTGGAGCGTCCGATGAGTCCTTGGTATTGGATGTCCTTGGCTATCATGGTGGGAGTTCCGTCTTTCGAGTAGATCTGGTGGAAACGGCGAGAGAAAGAGAATGAATGAATTATTTGCATTTTCGAGAGAGAGAGAGAGAGAGAGAGAGAGAGAGAGAGAGAGAGAGAGAGAGAGAGAGAGAGAATTTGATATCACTTACAAACATTAAATGCTTTCCTGTGGCTTTCAGAGAGAGAGAGAGAGAGAGAGAGAGAGAGAGAGAGACAGACAGAATTTGATATCACTTACAAACATTAAATGCTTTCCTGTGGCTTTCAGAGAGAGAGAGAGAGAGAGAGAGAGAGAGAGAGAGAGAGAGAGAGAGAGAGAGAGAGAGACAGACAGAATTTGATATCACTTACAAACATTAAATGCTTTCCTGTGGCTTTCAGAGAGAGAGAGAGAGAGAGAGAGAGAGAGAGAGAGAGAAATAGAGAGAGAGAGAATTTGATATCACTTACAAACATTAAATGCTTTCCTGTGGCTTTCAGAGAGAGAGAGAGAGAGAGAGAGAGAGAGAGAGAGAGAGAGAGAGAGAGAGAGAGAGAGAGAGAAAGAATTTGATATCACTTACAAACATTAAATGCTTTCCTGTGGCTTTCAGAGAGAGAGAGAGAGAGAGAGAGAGAGAGAGAGAGAGAGAGAGAGAGCGAGAGAGAGAAATAGACGGAATTTGATATCACTTACAAACATTAAATGCTTTCCTGTGGCTTTCAGAGAGAGAGAGAGAGAGAGAGAGAGAGAGAGAGAGAGAGAGAGAGAGAGAGAAATAGACGGAATTTGATATCACTTACAAACATTAAATGCTTTCCTGTGGCTTTCAGAGAGAGAGAGAGAGAGAGAGAGAGAGAGAGAGAGAGAGAGAGAGAGAGAGAGAGAGAGAGAGAGAGCAATTATCGCAAATTGCATTTCATAAACACGTGAGTCACGCTGGCTCGAGGGATTTTATCTTGATGTCAGGTATAAATAGGGATTACATCACAGTTGAAGAAGATGGGCAGTCATTAAACAATTTATGCAAATTGATAAGCAAAGCGAAGCCACAAAGACCTCGGTATTGCTTACATTTCTCCTTTAGCTAGGAGATAATTCCTGGCTGTAGGGGTGGGGTGGATGGGGTGTTAGAAGTGTGAAGTATATCTCTAAATATAGGTCCCTCGGATATCATCCAAAAGAAATGGATTCCTCCATCTCTTTTATGTTGGTATGTACATGGATAAGCAACGTCGATGGGCTTTTGTAAAATGCATGGTTCAATACCAGTGTTACCTGGGGGGGGGGTGGAATGGCGGTGTGTTTAGGCTAATAATATCTTTTATATATATATATATATATATATATATATATATATATATATATATATATATATATATATATATACAGTATATATATATATATATATATATATATATACAGTATATATATATATATATATATATATATATATATATATATATATATATATATATATGTATAAATATATGCCCTTTCTGAGTATGGATACCTTAACGTGGCGAAAGGGTTTGTGTATCACCATGATCAGCCAAGCTGTACTACTCAGGGCTACCCATATTAGGTAGGTTTGCTGTGACCTATCAGACTAAAATCTCCCACCCTCACCAAACTGCAGTAGCCAGCGGAATAATAAATACTGGCCAAACCCTAGACATGAATAAGGACATGTCTAAGGTCTTTGTCCTGCAGTGGACTAGGGGACGGCTGCATTTGTTGTTGTTGTTGTTGTTGTTATTATTATTATTATTATTATTATTATATGCTAAGCTACAACCCTAGTTGGAAAAGCAGGATGCTATAAGCCCAGGGGCCCCAAACAGGGAAAATAGCCCAGTGAGGAAAGTAAATAAGGAAATAAGGAAAAATAAAATATTTTAGGAATAGTAACATTATTAAAACATATATTTCCTATTTGAACTATGAAAACTTTTTTGTTGTATATACACCCAGTATATATTATTCATATATATATATATATATATATATATATATATATATATATATATATATATATATATATATATATATATATATATATACACACCATGCTTACCTGGGAAGGATTTTGCATAATCGATGTGTAGTCGAATGGAATGCCATAAGTAACGTAGGACAGGTTGCTGACTTTTTGAAATAGATGTTTCTTGTCGGGTTGAATAGCTGGATCGTTGATGGTAATGTAATCATCTCTGTCACTCCTCAACCTTTGATGGAGAAAACCGAGGGTAACGCCTATACTCCTGACGATATCCTCTTTCTGTAATCAAGTCGAAAGTTTAAGCTTCATTTGAACACTTTGTTCGGATGTTTCGATTTCAAAACTTGTAATTTTTATTACTATCATTATTATTATTACTAGCCAAGCTACATCCCTAGTTGAAAAAGCAAGATGCTATAAGCCCAAGGGCTCCAATAGGGAAAAATAGCCCAGTGAGGAAAGGAAATAAGGAAATAAATAAATGATGAGAATAAATTAACAATAAATCATTCTAAAAACAGTAACAACGTCAAAACAGATATGTCCTATATAAACTATTAACAACGTCAAAAACAGATATGTCATATATAAACTATAAAAAGACTCATGTCAGCCTGGTCAACATAAAAACATTTGCTGCAACTTTGAACTTTTGAAGTTCTACTGATTCAACTACCCGATTAGGAAGATCATTCCACAACTTGGTAACAGCTGGAATAAAACTTCTAGAATACTGTGTAGTATTGAGCCTCATGATGGAGAAGGCCTGGCTATTAGAATTAACTGCCTGCCTAGTATTACGGACAGGATGGAATTTTCCAGGGAGATCTGAATGTAAAGGATGGTCAGAGTTATGAAAAATCTTATGCAACATGCATCGCCATTGGATTGTTTTAGGTTCGTTCGTCCATATACTTTATTCTAATTAAATATATTCATAGTTATAGATACATGAATGTATAATTCATCGTGACATCGTACTTATAAATGATAGTAGATCGTGTCTAAGTCGGAGCCAACTTACACTCGAACATTCATCCGAAATAATGAGGTATTGTAAGTGGGTTTTCTGTTTACCCAGGTGAACGCTGCAGGTGTTTTCAATCGCGAAGCCCAGAATGTGGGGATCTCTCCCTATAAAGAAAAATATATTTATTAAGAAATTATAATATTTGCTATAGATAGTGATAAGTGAGTTTGCTTATCTGATAATGATATAATGGCTGTGAATTGTTGGTTATTATTACCATAATAGAGGGTGGCTTCAGAGAGATTATGATTACTGTCACTGCCACGTTCATATTTTAACAAGAAAACTAAGGATGAACGTAATGTGAAGAACACATTTCATTATGCATTTTGTTATTGTTATTATTTTTTTTATTATATTGACTCGTACTCCTGTTATCAAGTTCTTTCGTCCCACATTCTTATCCAACAAATTAAAAAGTGAGTCAGCTGTTAAAGACCAGAAAGAAGAACAATGCTCAAAACAAGGTAGAATGAAAGAATTAAAACATTCCATCAGGATAGATTGATCATCTTAAATCTAAAATAAAAGTCTTTCTCTTAAGCAATATGTAAAGAGCTTTGAACATTGTATATTAACTATGTATGTCAGGATTGAAAATTGTATATTACCATTCGTTAAAATCTAGAACGATGTACATTGACATAAGATATTGATAAAATATTATTATTATTATTATTATTATTATTATTATTATTATTATTAGTAGTAGTAGTAGTAGTAGTAGTATCCTTATCACCATTATCATCATTATTATTATTATTATTATTATATTATTATTATTATTATTATATTATTATTATTATTATCATTATTATTATTATTATTATTTTTATTATTATTATTATTATAATTATTACTATCATTATTAACTAAGCTACAACCCTACTTTGAAAAGCAGGATGCCAGAAGCTCAAGGGCTCCAACAGAGAAAAAATAGCCCAGTGAGGAAAGGAAATAAGGAAATAAATAAACTACAAGAGAAGTAATAAACAATTGAAATATGATATTTTAAGAACAGTAATAGTGATCTACTTTTATCTTTGAAGCAAAGAAATAGCAAACAGCATTAAATGTTTTCAGTAGCACTGTACATTGACCTTGAAAAACGTGGCCTTACCATCTGACCTTAACTGACCTTCAAGGTACGGACGAAATGTGACGCAAGTGCCTCTCTCCCATACTTTCAAGGCCTCCCTGAAGAACTCCCTGTGTTCACTGCCTGTAACGGATATATATATATATATATATATATATATATATATATATATATATATATATATATATATATATATATATATATATACAGTATATATATGTATATATATATATATATGTATATATATATCTATATATATTTATATATATATTTATATATATATATATATATATATATATATATATATATATATATATTATATATATATATATATATATATATATATATATATATATATATATATATATATATATATAGGAGCGATATAAGAAAAAAATCCTTCTCAATATTCGGTTAAATTTCTTGACGAAAAAATTTCTGAATTGAGCAGATATTTTAAACATTCTGTCCACGCTTTCAGGAAGTTACTCTATTTGCGTATATTTTTGCGTGAAAATTCACAGAGCCATAATTATGCAAAATTTTCCTGAGGGAATAAACTGTATGATAAATTAACAGAGCCATAATTATGCAAATTTTCCTGAGGGAATAAATAGTATGATAAATTTTCAGAGCCATAATTATGCAAATCTTCTCAATAAGGGAATAAACAGCATGATAAGTTAACAGAGCCATAATTATTCAAATTTACCTATCAAGGGAATAAACAGTATGATAAATCGACAGAGCCATAAATATTCAAATTCTCTGAATGAGGGAATAAACAGTATGTTAAATTTAACCGAGCCGTAATTATGCAAATTTTCCTGTCGAGGGAATAAACAGTATGATAAATCGACAGAGCCATAAATACTAAAATTTTCTGAATGAGGGAATGAACAGTATGATAAATTTACAGAGACATAATTATGCAAATTTTCCCGAGGAAATAAACAGTATGATAAATTAAGAGCCATAATTATGTAAATTATCCTAATGAGGGAATAAACAGTATGATAAATTAACAGAGCCATTATTAAGCAAATTTTCTGAATGAGGAAATAAACAGCATGATAAATTAACAGAGCCATAATTATGCAAATTTTCCTAATAAGGAAGTAAACAGCATGATGAATTAACAGAGCCATAATTATGCAAATTTTCTTATCGAGGGAATAAACAGTATGATGAATTAACAGAGCCATAATTATACAAATTTTCCTAATGAGGGAATAAACAGTATGATAAATTAACAGAGCCATTATTATGCAAATCTTCCTAATGAGGGAATAAACAGTATGATAAATTAACAAAGCCATAATTATGAAAATCTTCCTAATGAGGGAATAAACAGTATGATAAATTAACAAAGTCATAATTAGGCAAATTTTTTAAAGAGGGAATAAACAGTATGATAAATTAACAGAGCCCTAATTAGGCAAATTTTCTTATCGAGGGGACAACAATCTTATCTATTTATCAAGGCTCTTCCCCCAATTTTGGATGGTACCAAAAAAAAAAAAAAAACAGCTGAGCCAACCTACCCGAAGCTGTAAATCCATAAGGTACTTCAGGCATGTAATAACTTTTGTCAGCAGTCCACAGCAGATCCTTGCTAAGAGGGCTACGGCGTACGAACAGAGCTCTGTAGGTATCTTGCGTCAGTGCAATCCCGCCGAAATTGGACATGTTTTTAGGAAAGTCCGGTAAGTCGGCCAGGTAATCGTAATCTGGTTCCTCTTCGGGTCCTACTACCTGTTGGGAGACGTCATTAAAAAGGGGCATTAGTAAAATAACTTTCCTGTAAATGATTATGTTCTTTGATGATGTCTTTAACACCTGTTTGGAGACGCCATTAAAAAGGGGAATTAGAAAAGAAAAATTTTCCTTTAAATTGATTTATATTCTTTGAAGATGTCTTCAACACCTCTTTGGAGACGTCATTAAAAAGGGGGAATTAGAAAAGAAAACTATTTCTTTAAATTGATTTATATTCTTTAAAGATGTCTTCAACACCTCTTTGGAAACGTCATTAAAAATGTGGGATTTAGAAAAGAAAACTATTTCTTTAAATTGATTTATATTCTTTGAAGATGTCTTCAACACCTCTTTGGAGACGTCATTAAAAATGTGGGAATTAGAAAAGAAAACTATTTCTTTAAATTGATTTATATTCTTTGAAGATGTCTTCAACACCTCTTTGGAGACGTCATTAAAAATGTGGGAATTAGAAAAGAAAACTATTTCTTTAAATTGATTTATATTCTTTGAAGATGTCTTCAACACCTCTTTGGAGACGTCATTAAAAATGTGGGAATTAGAAAAGAAAACTATTTCTTTAAATTGATTTATATTCTTTGAAGATGTCTTCAACACCTCTTTGGAGACGTCATTAAAAATGTGGGAATTAGAAAAGAAAACTATTTCTTTAAATTGATTTATATTCTTTGAAGATGTCTTCAACACCTCTTTGGAGACGTCATTAAAAATGTGGGAATTAGAAAAGAAAACTATTTCTTTAAATTGATTTATATTCTTTGAAGATGTCTCTAACACCTGTCTGGAGACGTCATTAAAAAGGGTGGAATTAGAAAAGAAAACCATTTCTTTAAATTGATTTATATTCTTTAAAGATGTCTTCATTTTTATATTACAGCAGACTTTCTTGAAGAAAAGAAAACAGAAACGAAAAGAATTAATAAAAATCTTTTCTCAACTTCCATTGACGGAGGGAAATCTAGTAGGCAAATTATGATAATAACAATAAAACCATGAAGATAGTAATAAAAACAATAATAACAATAAAAGAGAAGACTTTACCCGGATTCCTGGAAGGATATCATCATCGGGGTTAGGTGGTAGAGGAGTTTCGGTGACCTGCAAAAGTTAAGAAATAATATATCCTTCATTAATAAACTCAAGCACTGAACTGATTCATTCTATAGTCAATTTCTTTTAGCGATGCAGATTTGCACCGACTCGCAGCGGTGCCCTTTTAGCTCGGAAAAGTTTCCTGATCGCTGATTGGTTGGACGAGATAATTCTAACCAATCAGCGACCAGGAAACTTTTCCGAGCTAAAAGGGCACCGCTGCGAGTTGGTGCAAATCTGCCTCGATAAAAGAAATGGACTATAGTTATAATATAGGTGGGGAAAATATAATGATCGGTGAATTATTTCATACTAGTGTACGCGATCCGTCAAAAATTACGGCTAAATATTTTGATAGCTAAAGACCCACACATGTACCCCTGTCTCACTATAGTCCATTACTTTTAGAGAGTCATATTTGCACCGACTCGCAGCGGTGCCCTTTTAGCTCGGAAAAGTTTCCTGATCGCTGATTGGTTGGAATTATCTCGTCCAACCAATCAGCGATCCGGAAACTTTTCCCAGCTAAAAGGGCATCGCTGCGAGTCTGTGCAAATATGCATTGCTAAAAGAAATGGACTATAGTTATAATATAGGTGGGGAAAATATAATGATCAGTGAATTATTTCATACTAGAGTACGCGATCCGTCAAAAATTACGGCTAAATATTTTGATAGATATAGGCCTACACACGCACCCCTGTCTCACTAGGGTATGACTACTCCTCTCCACCTTACCTGAGTGATGGGGAGAGCTGAGCGTGACCGGAAATTGTATATGTATATATATATATATATATACATAAATATATATATATATATATATATATATATATATATATATATATATATATATATATATCAAGACCCTTGCTCTTTATTGCATAGGGGAGATTATTAACTGTTAATGAATATTGTTAATTTATATTTAATTCTATTTATATTTTTTAAATTTTGCGTTTCTTTTTCTTCTTTTTTTAAATTGTACAGAGAATTTTATTATAATTTTCTATCCCAAGTAGGGTCATTGAGTAATAACAGATTTTAATTTATTTACCTTTTTTCTTTCACTTGCTCTTTTGAAATTATTTTCACCTATTTAAAAGTTTAAAGGTCGCTCATGAATGGCAGGGACAAGGGTCAGTGACATTGCCCTTGTAGGACATTGCCTTAGAGACTTACCATAGCCCAAGCCCCTTTTTCACCCAAACTATGACCAGGGAGGGCCAGTTAATGGTTTCTAATAACTCAGCAGATAAACCTTAGTTCACAAAGATGGTTAGGTCGCAGACTCTAAAAGAAGCTATCGAGCATGAGTGGGACTCGAATCCCAGTGCGGAAGATCATCAGGCAGGAACGTTTCCAGTAGGCCTCCACAACCTCATTCTTTCTTTAAGAGAACCCCTTTAAGAAAAAGTTCGAGGAAAAGATCTTGCGAGGCTTCATAATCGCTTTCTCCTTCCCGAGAGGAAATCCCTTGAGCATAAGATTCGAAATAAACAACTGAAACTTCATAAACACCGTGTTTAAGCTTAATTGGTATTGTGAACTCAAGCTTTGGTAACTACGAGATACTTCCTCATGGATTAAATCTTAAGGTTGTAGTAGCTTATTTGAAACCGCCCTGCCTGGAGATCTTCCGGACTGGGGTTCGAGTCCCGCATAAGCCCGATAGTTTCTTATATACTAGAATCGATACACTATCCTTGTGAGCTATACTCAATTTTTTTTAATGAGGCGCATTTGCACTGACTCGCCGCGGTGCCCTTTTAGCTCAGAAAAGTTTCCTGAATGCTGATTGGTTAGAGTCATCTTGTCCAACCAATCAGCGATCAGGAAACTGTTCCGAGCTAAAAGGGCACCTCGGCGAGTCGGTGCAAATTTGCCTCACTAAAAAGAATTAACTATAGAATCTATACACTCTCAACCTCTGAGCTAGGGATAGGGTGTTTGGGGCAGCCTATAGGTTTACCAACTGAGTCATCAGCAGCCATTGCCTGGCCCTCCCTGGTGGAGGTAAAGATACATTAGAAAACAACAAAACGGCAATTTTATGAAAGAAATAAAATTTTTGCTTAAGAGTCTTAACATTGCAATAACAGACGTGTTTTCGTTCTTTCATTTCGTGTGGCAAAAATCTCTTCGCACCCTCAAACATCTCCCCAGTAATGAGGAAATGTTTAAAATCTAGAATTTAAACTTTCAGCTGTAATTGGCCGAATTCCTAATTGTCTTCGCTTCAATATAAACAAAGGGATTTTTTGGATGTGGCGTCATTTATTGATAAACCTGTGAAGTCTGTCGAGTAATTGCGTTCGAAAGAATCTTGTGATTAGTGTTGCGTGATGTAGCGTAAAATGTTTAGGACATTATACAGTACCGTAACACACACACCCACACGCGCGCACACACACAGACACAAACACACAAACAGACATATATATATATATATATATATATATATATATATATATATATATATATATATATATATATATATTCATTAAATGTGCCATCAACTATTTCAAGGCAACGTTTTTTCTAGTTGTTTGTAATATTTCTTGTCCTAATAGATAGGTTTTTTGGGAACAAAACATTAATAGTAGCATATATTAGCATTCTGTTAAATCATATATATATATATATATATATATATATATATATATATATATATATATATATATATATATATACATATATATATATATACACACAATAAAACAACAAATTCAGCTGTTTCTAGTCCACTGCAGGACAAAGACTTCAGACATGTCCTTATTCATGCCTGGGATTTGGCCAGTTTTTATTACCGCGCTGGCCACTGCGAATTAGTGATGGTGGAAGACTTTTGTCTGATCGCTCATAGCAAACCAACCTAGTATTGCTAGCTTTGAATAGCACAGCTTTGCTGATCTTGAAGATACACAAACCCCTTTCATCCCGTTAAAAATGGCGACAATAGGTTTATTCTAACCCTAGCAAATATAATTAACTCTACTGAGTCCTGGTGTTTGAAAAGGTTTTATGGATTATTATTATTATTATTATTATTATTATTATTATTATTATTATTATTAGCTAGGAAAAGATGGAATAGCAGAACGCTAGAAGCCTAAGACCCCAACAGGGAAAACAGCCCAGTGAGGAAAAGGAATAAGAAAACAGATAGAGCAGTGTGCCTGAATGTACTCCCAACAAGAAAATTTTTGAACTCATGTGTTCAAAGAGCTTGTAATATCGAATTTTTTATTTTATTTTTTTTCTATTTTGACTTAAACTCAAAATTCAATTGACAGTTGACTTTAGAGTCCAATGGGCCATATAGTGAGATAAAATTTAATTCCTATGCTGCTTTACATATTTCTACTGAATTCAGGTTTATATTAGAATCTAAACCAAGCCATCTTCACCAAATCAAATGATTGTTGGAACACGAGGCTGTTAGTAATAGTTTTGCTACTAACAAACATGATTTACATGTTCTTCAACTATTCGACCACATATACCTTTTAATATCAAATTCGCCCTGCCTCGGGATTGTAGACAAAAGGTAAAAAAAATCTATCTATAATAAGTACTTCTTCCCAAGGTTTAGATTCGAACCTATGCAATTCCCGCGTGTCGGTGACAAAACTATCATAAACAGCCACGTGTAACAAACTTCCAATCGTTTATTATGGTGTACGTAATTTGATTTCCATTCGAAGTATAAATCTGAATTCAACAGAAATGTATAAAGCAGAGTCGAAATTAACTCTTTATATCTCTTAATAGCCAAAGAGACTCTTTAACTATGGTAAGCAGCTCTTCTAGGAGAAGGACACTCGAAAATCAAACCATTGTTCTCTAGTCTTGGGTAGTGCCATAGCCTCTGTACCATGGCCTTCCACTGTTTTGGGTTAGAGTTCTCTTGCTTGAGGGTACACCCGGGCCACACTATTCTATCTAATTTCTCTTCCTCTTGTTTTGTTAAAGTTTATATAGTTTATAGAGGAGATATTTATTTTAATGTTGTTACTCTTCTTAAAATGTTTATTTTTCCTTTTTTCCTTTCCTCACTGGGCTATTTTCCCTGTTGGAGTCCTTGGGTTTATAGTATCCATCTTTTCCAACTAGGTTGTAGCTTAGCAAGTAATAATAATAATAATAATAATAATGATAATAATAATAATAATAATAATAATAATAATAATAAAATGGTTAGATAGTCAACTGACAGCTTTTTTTCGACTCTGAGGTATAGGTTCGAATTCTGGCAAGGGTAGAAGTACTTATAATGAAAAGAATTTCCCCCTGAGTCTGATTCAAATTCAAAGACAAAGGAAATTCTATAATAAAATATATTTGTAGCTTAGTATTCGATATATATATATATATATATATATATATATATATATATATATATATATATATATAATACATATATACAATACATATATATATATATATATATATATATATATATATATATATATATATATAAAATACATATATACAATACATATATATATATATATATATACACATATATATGTATATATATATATATATATATATATATATATATATATATATATACCATCAACATCATGAAAAGCCGTAGGTAGTACACTGCAGGACAAAGGCCTCAGGCATGTTCCCCCACTCGTGACTATTTATTTTCTTTCTATGGCAGTCTATACCCCTATATATATATATATATATATATATATATATATATATATATATATATATATATATATATATATATATATATATACATATATATATATATGTATATATATATAAATATGTATGTATATATGTATGTATAAAAAACCACTAAAAGTATTTCACATGAAAGATATAAAAAAAACACATCACTCTCCAGCAACGCCATCTATAACCACCAGTCCCATGAAAACAATTAATGCCTCACCAAAGTCAAGGAAACCTCACGGGAAAACTCACCTCTTGCTCCAAGGTAAACTGGAACAATGAAGACACCAGCAGTAATACTCGCAGTACCATCTCGGCGACGTCTGAAGACCAACTGATAAGTGAGCCAAACTCCCCCTTGTGTTTTGTCTCGTCTTCATAGGTAATGTTATGCAGGGAGATGTAATTTGAAAGCTTTGCAAGGGCTAATTGTCCATATTTCTAGGAATTATTATTAATTGCTAAGCTACAACCCTAGCTGGAAAAGCAGGATGCTATAAGCCCAGGGGGCTCCAACAGGGAAAATGGCTCAGTGAGGAAAGGAAACAAGGACAAATTGAAAATTTTAAGAACATTAACAATAAAATAGATATTTCCTAAATAAACTATGAAAAATTTAACAAAACAGGAGGAAGAGAAATTAGATAGGAAAGTGTGCCCGAGTGTACCCTCAAGCAAGAGAACTCTAACCCAAGATAGTGGAATACGTATAGCTAATCCTGTAAATGGGTTATGTACATGGAGATGGAGAGCAGAAGAAGGAGGAGAATACCAAAGTTAAAGTGGAAATATAAGTTATTGAATGATATAAAGGAAAGGAGTCTAAGAGAACAAGATGAAGAGGACAGGAGAAGATGGAGAAGGCTGTCTAGAAACAGCGACCCCATATAGAAATGGGAAAAGCTTAAGAAGAAGAAGAAGATCCTGCATATCTCTCTTGATAACAGAGTCAATACACCTCTGTCTTATTAGTTCTTTACTATAGAGGGTTTAGTATCAAAATTTTGGTCAAAGTTGGAGCACCTTCTACAAATCTTTTTAGGTGTAATAGGGGTAATTTTTTCAAGGTTAGTAGAATTCTGTGTTGATAGGTTGCTTATGGCTTAGTACTTCTGTATATATATATATATATATATATATATATATATATATATATATATATATATATATATATATGTATGTGTATATACATACATGCATACATACATAAAACGTATATACAGTATATATATATATATATGTATATATATATATATATGTGTGTGTATATACATACATGCATACATACATAAAACGTATATACAGTATATATATATATATATATATATATATATATATATATATATACATTTATATATATACATATATATTTAAATATGTATTATGTAATATATATATATATATATGTGTGTGTGTGTGTGTGTGTGTGTGTTTGCATATAAACACAAGCACACATATGGCGTGAGGCTGCTACCCCCACATTCTATCCCATGCATCTTCAAAGGGTCTCTATCCCCACGGATTCATGCTTGCAACATCTTGGCGGTCACAATTCTGACTAGATTCAGGATTATTTATCTTATCGTCATATTTTACGTTTTATCTTACGTCATCATTTTTGGGGGGGTCGGGGTTGGGGTCGAATCTCTAAACTATCAAATTTTTATTGCTATTTTTATGGAACAATTTCCTGTGCATTTTATTCACTCTTTGTCACGATGGCTCGTTTGATAATGTCGTTATTAGAAACTTCCTGATGTATTTAATTATAAAGCAGGAGATAAATACATATTTCAGTCAAAAACAAGTTAAAGATGAACAAACTACTCACTTTTTCCACCTACGTCCTATTTTTCAATAACAATTTTAATTAAACTATTAGTTTCTAAAGACTTTAGAGGGGACGAAAAGGACTGTTTTTTTATGTTTCTTTTTTTCAAGTTTTCTGTTTTTTTAAAAGTTAATATAACAATTTTAATTAAACTGGTTATTTTCCCTAGACTTTAGAGGTGGTGAAAAGGACTGTTTATTTTATGTTTCTATTTTTAAGTTTTCTATTTTTCTTAAATTAATATAACAATTTTAATTAAACTGGTTATTTTCCCGAGACTTTAGAGGTGGTGAAAAGGACTTTTTTTTCTTTTTTTTTCCATTTTCAAGTTCTCTATTTTTTTTAAAATTAATATAACAATTTTAATCAAACTAGTTATTTTCCCTAGACTTTAGAGGGCACGATAATGACTGTTTTTTATGTTTCCATTTTTAAGTTCTCTATTTTTTTTTTAAATCAATATAACAATTTTGATTAAACTGGTTATTTTCCCGAGACTTTAGAGGTGGTGAAAAGGACTGTTCATTTTATGTTTCTATTTTTATGTTTTCTATTTTTTATTTTTTTAGAATAAAATAACAATTTTAATTAAACTGGTTATTTTACCGAGACCTTAGAGGTGGTGAAAAGGACTGTTCATTTTATTTTTCTATTTTTATGTTCTCTATTTTTTTTTTAAATTAATATAACAATTGTAATCAAACTGGTTATTTTCCCGAGACTTTAGAGGTGGTGAAAAATACTGTTTTTTATGTTTCTATTTTTAATTTCTCTATTTTATTATAAAATTAATAAATTACACCATGGAATTCCAACGTAATAATATGTTTTTTTTTTTTTTTTTTTTTTTTTTTTTTTTTCTCAATTACAGTCATTCGCAGATATCGGAAATATTCTCAGTTTGAAATATAATAAATGAAGTTTGTTTACACTTACAATCACGAATATTTTTCTGAGCGTTGTGAAAGTTTTCCTTTTGCAAATTCTGAACATTAATGTTATTTTCTCATTATCGAGTATTATTTGTTCTATACTTAATTTTTTGGTTTTAATACATTTTGTAGAAAAACAATTCTAAGCTCATGAATGTCTAGGAAAAATATATTCTTGGAAAAGTTATAATTTCTAAAATACCAAAATTCATGAAAAAGTTATAACTTCTTAAATACCAAAATTTCATGAAAAAGTTATAACTTCTTAAATATCAAAATTCATGAAAAAGTTATAACTTCTTAAATACAAAAAATTCATGAAAACGTTATAACTTCTTAAATACAAAAATTTCATGAAAAAGTTATAACTTAAATACAAAAATTCCATGAAAAAGTTATCACTTCTTAAACACAAACATTTCATGGAAAAGTTATAAGTTATTAAACAACAAAATTTCGTGAAAAAGTTATAACTTATATACCAAAATTTCATGAAATAAAAAACTCCAACTTCTTAAATACCAAAACTTCACGACAAAAAGTTCTAACTCCTGAAATACAAAAATTTCATGAAAAAGTTATAACGTCTTAAATACAGACTAAAATGAGACAGCTTTTGCCATACAACAGTTGTTGATGCAATGCTCATAATAAGACAGTTTTCCTTTTTGCCCAATGAGACCCTTAATGATGTGCAATCTTTATTGGGACAACTCCAGTAGGATGACCAACTCCATGTGTTTAAAGGTTTAAAGGCCTCTCATGAATGGCAGAGTTAAGGGACAGTGATATTGCCCTATCAAGCAGGACAATGCCCTAGAGACGGAAAGTGTCCATTTCAGATTTGATCATTACATTTGGGAACTCAGCTTAAAAGCAATTGAACAGCAACACAGAATAACGACAACATTACAGAAGATATTTGGACTTAGTTCACTTATAACATCTCCATTCAAAGACTTCGTAAACCACTCACAAAACAAAGCTTGGCTGCTTGAATTTCTATGCTAGACATGGTCAAGTGCAAGAGAACTGAGAAGCACCACACTTTTCCTTCCTAGTGGTTTCTCTGACAAGACAAATCCTCTTTTGTTAAATCAGATGCAATCTATAATGTAGTAGAACTTAAAAGTAGACTTGAAGAAGCACACGTGTGATTCATACTACACATTTTATATTGTTTTAAAAGTCTGCAAGCAGAACGATTAATAATGCACAGCAATGACACAGGTGTCATCGTAATGTGTATTTACTTTGTCAGCAAATATACACTCCAATAAAATGACTATGAGTTCGCCTTGCAGAGAATGAATATTTACCAATTCAAGAGGTTTCTACAAAATACTTAGTCCTGCAGATTTTGACCACTCTTTCATGCTCTGACAGGTAAAGATGATACCAGTTTCATTTATGGTCTTAGAAAGCTGTAAATGTGGAAAGACCACCTGAAATTACCCAGTTATTGTATGTCAAAATTTGCAGACGATCTTTCTGACCTTAATGAGATGTCTTATGAACTGAGGACCTAGAACAGAAGGCAAGGAGTCTTATCTTGCATGGTCATAATGCAAGACAGAATTGTGCAAGTCTTACAGGCTTTCGAACAAATGTTTTTAAGTGGAACAGGTGCTCCCCAGTCTCCCTTGTATTTCTTACTCATTCATGCAGTATGTAAAACGTGCAGCCTTCTCCATGCATATAATCAAATCAACACATGTCCCAGTGATTCCTAATTCTATATGACTGGTATAGTTGGTCTGTTTTTGACTCGAAACTTGTTTAGTTGGACATAACTGTAACCTGTAAAAATTACAAGAAAGGCTTTCCCAAAATTCATGGAACAGACTGATAAATGCAGCAGTTAAAAATGTGCTGACAACTGTTCCTGCCATAGAAACAATGTTGCTTGCTACATTGCCTGTGCAAGAAAAGGTGAAATTGATAAGTATTTTAGGATTCAATAACTACAGATTAATACAAGTGACGATGATTATGATGATGAGCGAATTTATTTCATGTTATTATACTTATGTCTTCATTTCTAACTTATATAGTAGTAAAAATGTCGTTAATGGACATTATCACTCTCATGTGTATATACTGTCTACTAGAATGAGAGAAAAACTGTTCGTTACCACAGTAACTTTCTACTCTAGCATATTCAGCTTGGTGTCATTAAAAGGCTTTAGAAATGGTCTTAAAGCTTTATTTTTACTCTGTTTTTATATTTGTATAAGTTTACAAGTTATCGACAAATATAATCTGACCAACTTAACTGCATCAATTATTTTGAGACAAGATGAGCTCTTAAAGAATTTCTGGTGCTCGGGCAACAAAACTGAAGGTAAGATCTGATTCCTGAGGTTTTTGTCTTATCTGGATTTGAAGATATAAGTTTTAATTAACACATATAACGGACACTAATCCAATAGAGTTTATATCAAACTTATGTGGATAAAAAGTACTTTCTGTAATTTTCAAGAGGTTGTGGGGGCCTATTGGAAGCGTCCTTGCCTGGCGCATGCTGGACTGGGGTTCAAGTCCCGCTCTAACTTGATAGTTTCTTTAGTGTCTGCAACCTCACCATCCTTGTGAGCTAAGGATGGGGGTTTTTGGGGACTAAATGTCTATCTGCTGAATCATCAGCAGCCATTGTCTATCCCTCCCTGGACCTCCCTGGGTGGAGAGGGGCTTGGACGCTGATCATATGGTTTATGGTCAGTCTCTAGGTCATTGCCTCTGCGATTCATGAGAGACCTTTAAACTGCTCAGGAGGATCCATATATATATATATATATATATATATATATATATATATATATATATATATATATATATGTATATATATATATATATCTATACTGTATTATATATAAATGTATATATATTATATATGAATATATATATATATATATATATATATATATATATATATATATATATACTTCCAGTTTATGTATGCATATATATAAATTATATCTATATATATATATATTATGTATAATATACATAAATATATATATATATATATATATATATATATATATATATATATATATATATGTATGTATATATACATATATATACACAGTATATATATATATATATATATATATATATATATATATATATTTCCTTACTAAATCAGCTATTCTACCTTACTCGAAATAGCACCAACTTGGGAAAATAATATATTTTGCAATGTTGATTTCAGTATTTATAACGCCAACCTTATTCGCTCCGTCAACGTCAGCAACATAACATCATCCCCTTTGTATCAACTTCACTGGTGTCAGCATCACAGCTCCATATATTCTTTCTTTTTTTTAATGTCAGCTTTGCAATACTATTTGCTTCGTCAATGTCAGCAAGACAGCATCATTGACTTTGTATCAACTTCCCTAGTGTCAGCATCATAGCTCCATATATTCTAAATTTTTTTTCTAAATGTCAGCATCACAACGCTATTCACTTCGTCAACGTCAGCATCTTAGCATCATCCACTTTATCAGCGTCAGCATCACAACGCTATTTGCTTCGTTAACGTCAGCACCACAGCATCATCCATTTTGTCAGAGTCAGCATCATAACGCAATCCGCTTCGTCAACGTCAGCACCACAGCATCATCTACTTTATTAGTGTCAGCTCATCACAATACTATTCGCTTCCTCAACGTCAGCACCACAGCAACATCCACTTTGTCAATGTCAGCATCATAATGCTATTTGCTTCGTCAACGTCAGCATCAAAGCATCACCCACTTTGTCATTGTCAGCATCCCGACGCTATACGCTTCGTCAACGTCAGCAATACAACATCATCCACTTTGTTAGCGTCACCATCATAACGCTATTCGCTTCGTCAACGTCAGCATCCCTACATCATCCACTTGATCAGCGTCAGTATTACAACACCATTCGCTTCATCAACGTCAGCATCATAGCATCATCCACTTTGTCAGCGTCAGTATTACAACACTATTCGCTTCATCAACGTCAGCACCACAGTATCATCCACTTTGTCAGTGTCAGTACCACAGCATCATCCACTTTATCAGCGTCAGCACCACAGCATCATCCACTTTATTAGTGCCATCATCACAACACTATTTGCTTCGTCAACATCAGCAACACAGCTCTATCCAATTTTTTTCTACATCACATCATCATCATTGTCATCTTCATCATCAAATCAATACCAGTTTGGT